>NW_008348580.1:972437-1000820 GCF_000622305.1 Nannospalax galili | reverse complement strand
AAAACTTTACTCAGTAGGCCTTAATATATGATTGAGTGCATGAAAACCAGCAGGTGTATATAAGAAGGGTTCAAATAGGGGAGGGAGTCTAAATATGATCAAAATATATTGTATGAAAATTGCAAAAATTCAATAAAAAAAGAAACTCATTCTCAGGTCTATATGATCTCTTTGTCTCAAAGAAAAAGAAAAATGATGTTGGGCAAGGGAAGAAACGGTTGAGACTAGATTAATTTATTCATTGCAAATTCACTCTGGATTTCTCAGAGAATTTTGAATATGTGCCATTTAACAAAATTATTTCATTTTATTTTGTGTGTATGAGTGTTCTGCCTGCATGTAATTAGTGCACCCATGCATGCAATGACCACAGAGGTCAGAAGAGGGCATCAATCATTTGGAACTGAAGCTACAGATCATTGTTGGCCAACATGTGGGTGCTAGGATCGGAACTCAGGTCCTTTGGAAGAGCAAGTCAGTGCTCCTAACCATTGAGCGATCTCTTCACTTTTGTGCCATTTTTGATGTTGATATTTAATCCTCATTGGTTGAGAGGGAAGTCAATGGAATTCTGAAATATTCTCTGTCCGTGTTATTCAGAAATACTTTAAGACAGAGTAAAATACTAGGTCAGTCTTAGGGAATTTTCCATTGGTGTAACAAATACCAGAGAAAAACAACTTAAAACGAAGAAAGGTTTAACTTTAGTCAACAGTTTGGAGATGTCAAGTCCACAGTTGACTGGGCCTTCGGTTTTCAGGCCTTTGTAAGAGCATATTATTGTAGATGCACTTAGAAAGAGCACCTGGGTTTGGTTCCCAGCACCCATTTGGCAGCTAACAACTGTCCATAACTCTAATTCCAGGGGTCTGAAGCCCTCTTCTGGTCCCCATGAGCATTGCACAACATAGGCATACTTGCATACACGCAGGCAAATCACTCATACACAAAATAAAAATTAATTTTTTAAAAGGAAACTTAAGGAAATAAGAGTTTATTTAGTTCATATTTTGAGGGTGCAGTCCACCATAGCACAGACATAGGAACATGCCTGGTCACTTTGTGTCCGCAGTCAAACAGCAGAGACATAGGAACATGCCTGGTCACCTTGTGTCCACAGTTAAACAGCAGAGACATAGGAACATACCTGGTCAACTTGTGTCTACACTCAAGCAGCAGAGACATAGGAACATACCTGATTACCTTGTGTCCACAGTCAAACAGCAGAGACATAGGAACATGCCTGTTCACCCTCTATCCACAGTCAAACAAAAGAGACATAGGAACATACCAGCTAACCTTGTGTCCACAGTCCACCACAGAACAGACATAGGAACATGCCTGGTCACCTTGTGTCCACAGTCAAAGAGCAGAGACATAGGAACATGCCTGTTCACCTTCTGTCCACAGTCAAACAAGAGACATACTAACATGCCTGCTCACCTTGTGTCCACAGTCAAACAGGAGAGACTTAGGAACATCCCTGGTAACCTTGTGGCCACAGTCAAATACTAGAACCATAGGAACATGCCTGATCAACTTGTGTCCACAGTCCACCACAGAACAGACATAGGAACATGCCTGGTCACCTTCTGTCCACAGTCAAACAGCAGAGACATAGGAACATGACTGATCACCTTGTGTCCACAGTCAAACAGCAGAGACATAGGAACATGCCTGGTCACCTTTTGTCCACAGTCCACCACAGCACAGACATAGGAACATACCTGATCACCCAGTGTCCACAGCCCTCCACAGCACAGACATAGGAACATGCCTGGTCACCTTGTGTCCACAGTCAAACAGCAGAGACATAGGAACATGCCTGGTTGCCTTGTGTCCACAATCAAACAGCAGAGACGCAGGAACATGCCTGATCACATTGTGTCCACAGTCTACCACAGCACAGACATAGGAACATGCCTGGTCACCTTGTGTCCACAGTCAAACAGCAGAGACATAGGAACATGCCTGATCACCTTGTGTCCACAGTCCACCACAGCACAGAGATAAGACCATGCCTGGTCACCTTGTGTCCACAGTCAAACACCAGAGACATAGGAACATGCCTGTTCACCCTCTATCCACAGTCAAACAAAAGAGACATAGGAACATACCAGCTAACCTTTTGTCCACAGTCCACCACAGAACAGACATAGGAACACGCCTGGTCACCTTGTGTCCACAGTCAAACAGCAGAGACATAGGAACATGCCTGTTCACCTTCTGTCCACAGTCAAACAAAAGAGACATAGGAACATACCTGCTGACCTTGTGTCAACAGTCAAACATCAGAGACATAGGTAAATTCCTGGTCACCTTGTGTCCACAGTCAAACAGCAGAGACATAGGAACATGCCTGGTCACCTTGTGTCCACAGTCAAACAGCAGAGACATAGGAACATGCCTGGTCACCTTGTGTCCACAGTCAAAGAGCAGAGACATAGGAACATACCTGGTCACCTTACGTCCAAAGTCCACCGCAGCACAGACATAGGAACATGCCTGGTCACCTTGTGTCCACAGTCAAACAGCAGAGATATAGGAACATACCTGATCACCTTGTGTCCACAGTCAAACAACACAGACACAGAAACATACCTGGTTAACTTGTGGCCACAGTCAAACAGCAGAGACATAGGAACGTACCTGATCACCTTGTGTCCACAGTCAAACAGCAGAGATATAGGAACATACCTGATCACCCAGTGTCCACAGTCAAACAGCAGAGACATAGGAACATGCCTGGTCACCCTGTGTCCACAGTCAAACAGCAGAGACATAGGAACATACCTGGTCACGGTGTGTCCACAGTCAAACAGCACAGACAGAGGAACATGCCTGATCACCTTGTGTCCACAGTCAAACAGCAGAGACATAGGAACATGCCTGACCACCTTGTGTCCACAGTCCACCACAGCACAGACATAGGAACATACCTGGTCACATTGTGTCAACAGTCAAACATCAGAGACATAGGTAAATTCCTGGTCACCTTGTGTCCACAGTCAAACAGCAGAGACATAGGAACATACCTGGTCACCTTGTATCCACAGTCAAACACCAGAGACATAGGAACATGCCTGGTCACCTTTTGTCCACAGTCAAACAGCAGAGACATAGGAACATGCCTGGTCACCTTGTGTCCAGAGTCCACCACAGCACAGACATAGGAACATACCTGGTCACCTTGTGTCCACAGTCGAACAGCAGAGACATAGGACCATGCCTGGTTACCTGTGTCCACAGTCAAACAGCACAGACATAGGAACATGCCTGTTTACCCTGTGTCCACAGTCAAACAGCAGAAACATAGGAATATATCTGGTCACCTTGTGTCCACAGTCAAACAGCAGAGACATAGGAACATGCCTGGTCACCTTGTGTCCACAGTCAAACAGCAGAGACATAGGTACATGCCTGGTCACCTTGTGTCCACAGTCAAACAGCAGAGACGCAGGAACATGCCTGGTCACGTTGTGTCCACAGTCCACAATAGCACAGACATAGGAACATGCCTGTTTACCCTGTGTCCACAGTCAAACAGCAGAGACGCAGGGACATGCCTGGTCACGTTGTGTCCACAGTCCACAATAGCACAGACATAGGAACATGCCTGTTTACCCTGTGTCCACAGTCAAACAGCAGAGACGCAGGGACATGCCTGGTCACGTTGTGTCCACAGTCCACAATAGCACAGACATAGGAACATGCCTGTTTACCCTGTGTCCACAGTCAAACAGCAGAGACGCAGGGACATGCCTGGTCACGTTGTGTCCACAGTCCACAATAGCACAGACATAGGAACATGCCTGTTTACCCTGTGTCCACAGTCAAACAGCAGAGACGCAGGGACATGCCTGGTCACGTTGTGTCCACAGTCCACAATAGCACAGACATAGGAACATGCCTGTTTACCCTGTGTCCACAGTCAAACAGCAGAGACGCAGGGACATGCCTGGTCACGTTGTGTCCACAGTCCACAATAGCACAGACATAGGAACATGCCTGTTTACCCTGTGTCCACAGTCAAACAGCAGAGACGCAGGGACATGCCTGGTCACGTTGTGTCCACAGTCCACAATAGCACAGACATAGGAACATGCCTGTTAACCTGTGGTCACAGTCAAACAGCAGAAACATAGGCATATATCTGGTCACCTTGTGTCCACAGTCAAAGAGCAGAGACATAGGAACATACCTGATCACCCAGTGTTCACAGTCCTCCACAGCAGAGACATAGGAACATGCCTGGTCACCTTGTGTCCACAGTCAAACAGCACAGACATAGGAATATACCTGGTCACCTTGTGTCCACAGTCAAACAGCAGAGACATAGGAACATGCCTGGTCACCTTGTGTCCACAGTCAAAGAGCAGAGACATAGGAACATACCTGGTTACCTTGTGTCCACAGTCAAACAGCACAGAAATAGGAACATGCCTGAACACCTTGTGTCCACAGTCAAACAGCACAGATATAGGAACATGCCTGAACACCTTGTGTCCACAGTCCACCACAGCACAGACATAGGATCATGCCTGATCACCTTGTGTCCACTGTCCACCACAGTACAGACATAGGAACATACCTGATCAGCTTGTGTCCACAGTCAGCAGAGACATAGGAACATACCTGATCACCTTGTGTCCACAGTCAAACAGCACAGACATAGGAACATGCCTGGTCACCTTGTGTCCACAGTCAAACAGCAGAAAGAAAGAAATGGAAATGTTGGTGCTCAGTTGTCCTGTTCATTTTTCCCTTTTTGTTCAGTCTGGGACCCTATTCCATGTTCTACCCATATTCAGGGTAGGTGTTCCCTCATTTAAACCTCTGTGGAAACTCCTGAAAAGACAAACCCAGAGGTGTGTCTACTAGGTATTCCAAATCCAGTCAGGTTAACAGTGAAGATTAACCATCACAATCTCTCAAAATTTCATTATCTTATTTTTATTAACTGGGAATGCTCCATCTTTTCTATCCATAAAATCCTTCATAGTCAAAGCTGAGTCTTTTCTTCTAAATATGTGTGTGACACAGAGTAAATACTCAAATGTGTGGCAATAAATGAACAGACGAAGGATCTACCCTCCCCGCAGGCTGCCAGTAACCTTGTTGGAGGACAAGAGGGAACAGTCATGGCCATGAGGAATTGCCATGGTAGAAACTGGGAACAGAGACTTATTACTAGGGTTTCTTCTCTTGCCTTCTCTTGCTGTTTTGTCAATCAATATGAATAGATGTTGAATGACATTCATTCATATACTATTTAGTAGGTGAAATCAGTCAGCAACTCCATACTCCAGGTCCACCTTTTAAAACTTGCTTCTTATCTGTAAACACATTATAGCAATATCCTAGAACCTGCCTATTTTCTTGTTAATTCCCTGATGGATTATAAATTACCGCCTCTAAAGCTTTCCAGAGCTGTAAAGGAAAATTCTTGCTTTCTAAATTGCTACCAAGCTCTTGCTCCAAACTCAGACCCCTTGAGGCAGCTGTCCACTTCTCTAGGGCCAAGACAAAAGCTTTATGCATGTCTCTGTCCTTATGATGCAATGACCACCACTTGGAAGGAGTGCTGCTGGACACAAACACATCACTCCCTGCCCCCTACATTCAAAGGAGGAAAGAAAGATCTAGCATTAAAGAATGGCAAGGGAAGAAAGCAATACATAGAGATTAACAGGTAACAATGAAGAAGGAGGAGGTAGAGAAGACCTGAGAGAGACCCATGAGTACAGAAATGAAGGTAGGAAGGGAAAAGCAAACACTGCAGACACAGAGGGTGCCCAGCTCACTGCTTCAGCTTTGGAATGCTGCACAGTGTCTGTCAAATCACCTTAAAGTGAAAGTAGCTAGAAAAGGCTAACTGGTCTAGAAAGAAGCCCAAGCTCTCAGACTTTCTAGAGATCTTCCCTATTCTACAGAGAAGGTAGAGAAATAGAGCCTGACTTCTTAGAAGTCACAGAACATGCTGGGCACACAGTGCCTCTGTGGGATCGCTGTTCTCCAAGGCCTCTTCTTCTGGAAAGGATTGTATTCCAAGACACTTCATCTCCTGTTTGAAAATTCACTCACATTTGCAAACCAGAATCCTTTTCCCCCAGGTCCTCCACAGCTGTATCTCAGGCCAGAGGCCAGAAGCCACACTGCCCTAAGACTGATTCTCTTTCTGTGTTTATTTGAAGTTTCCACTCAAAGCCTGATCCATTAAGCATCACTTCTTTTTTTATATTTTATTATTTTTGTGTGTATGAGTGTATTGCCTTCTGTAAGTAAGCCCATGTTGTGCAATGCACAAGGAGGTCAGAACAGAGCATCAGATCCCCTGGAACTAGAGTTATGGACAGTTACTAGTCACAGTGTGGGTGCTGTGAATCAACCCAAGTCCCCTGCCACAGCAGTCAGTGCTCTTAACCTCTGAGCCATCTCTCTAGCCCAGCAGCACTTATTCTTGATTGTAGCTGGAAAGTCTAGCTTAGTAATGCTTACATGCCATAAAAATGGGAGATTTGGGGCTAGAGAGATGGCTCAGCAGTTAAGAATGCTGACTGCTCTTGCAGAGGACTCGGGTTCAATTCCCAGCACGCACATGGCAGCTAACAATCATCATAACTCATTTCAGGGGAATCCAATGCCCTCTTCTGGACCTCTGTGGGCAGGTGTACTTACATACATTCAGGCAATACAATCATACACATAAAAAATAAAAAAATTTAAATGGGAGATCTATAAAAAAATACTGTGTTAAGCTGTTAAAATGGGAATAATTCACAACACAGCATTAAATAATCAATACAGCAGTACTTAGAAAATGTAAATAGGTATATACAGAAAGGTTTGCACTAAATGTATGATAGAAGCACAGAAACTTAGGGCCATAGGGAACTCACAGTGGATATTCTGTGGGAGGCAGAAGTACAGGATCCCACGTCACAATGCAAAGTTGTCCATCCTGCCCCCACCCGAGCTTACTATTCACCACAGCTGCTCATTTATCCAGGTTTCCTAGATGGTAACAAGGACTGCTGTCATCTGACCTCTGCCTATTTCTCCAGTTCTTTTCCTCATTCTTTTCTGCACCTTATATTCAGTCATGCCATAATACATATTGTTGTCCCAAATGTTTTATCCTTCCCACATCATACACTCTGCCCAGAATGTCTTCCTTCAACAATGGGACAGGCTTAATTACTTGCCTCCTCGGTGCTCCACAGAACTCCACGCAAACCTCTCTGCCTGCCCCATCCATGACTTGCTCACACATGTCTCCTCGTTCTATAACTTTTAGATTTCTTGTCTAACATCCTTTCTAGCTCTAAGCTTCACACTAATCCTCTTATTCAACTTGGTATCTTCACAGACAAATCACAATCTGTTAAATCACTCTTCAGTCAACAGTGGATGAAGGAATAACCATGGTATGGGCCTTCTAGGAAGATGATTGCTTATTAGTTAAACTATATGGCCCCACTGAAATAAAAGGCAGCTTACAATAAAGACCTATATTCAAGGAAAGTTAATGGCACATGAAATTAAAAGCCTCATAGAAGAATGGAAAAGCAAATTCTCCAAGAAGCAGTTATATTTCTTACAATAGAGGACTCTATTTCACCCTGTTTTCCTAAGACAAGAAAATTTCAAGAATTATAAATTTGCCTGTACCTTGCACTTGGATTCATGCCAAGAATTTCTCCATTACGATAAGACAGACAACAGGGGTAGGGGTTAGCGGTTGAAGGTGGGCCTGGAATGATGGCTCAGCAGTTCAGATCACTGGTTGCTCTTCTAAAGGACCCTGGTTTGGGTCCCAGCACCAACATGGTGGCCAACAACCATTCCTAACTCCAGTGCCAGGGGATCCAATGCTCTCTTCTGGCCTCTGCCGCTATTGCACAACATAGACATTGCACAGGCATTGCATGATACCGCATATATGCATGTAAAACGCTCAAACATATATAATAAAAATACTCACAAACATGGTAAGCAACCATGTATAATGATGACCATATTGCACAATTACTATGATCCAAAAGATATTATAAACTATCCCCTCCAGAAGATACTATGAAGCATGCTTGGCAGAGCACGCTCTCACACTGTTACCCAGGATGCTTATTAAGAACAGCTGTGTAGGATCAGAAAGTTTGGAGTCAGACATTGGTCAAATAAATGTACTTATAAGAGGCTAAAACCTATAACCTCAGCTTCAACAGTATGTCTTCTAGCAACCAAGTGAAAATATGTCCAACCCTGTTTGAGATCACCTAACTCTGAGCCGAGAAAGAAACAGGGTGGGGGTGCGCAGGGGGAGAGGCAAACTATTTTGTTTATGGATCCCTTTCTTTTCTGTGGACTTTTAAAAGCAGGTTCAAAGGAGCAGCCGGCCAGCTACTAGACAATGACAGCTCAGCAAGAATGTATATATGAGGAGCAATGAGTGTGGCTGTTAACGTAGTGGACACATTACAACAGGCTGTCAATTAGGCATAAAGACACGTTGAATGGTGAACAGAACTAGAGAAGTAGTATTTTGACAACATTCTCTACCAAGAAAAGAACATAGAAGGTTCTTGTCAAACAATATCACCATAATAATAATTAAAAAAAAGAAACTACATTTAGTATTTTGCTATGAATGAGCCACAATGTGCTAAATACACTAAAAATATGTAATCTTCATAAGCACATTAAATCAAAAGTTCAGTGCTATTACCATCTCACAGGCATAAGGAAACCAAGGCTCATGGAAATACATAGTCTCAGTACATGGCTTAGAGGAACAAATCTGGGATTCAAAACCAGGCTTTTCTGATTCCAGTGCCTGTGACTTTTGTCACCATACTTTACTTCCTTTAGTATAATAGCAGCATATGGGACATGGTTTTGGAGAAAGAGAAGAAAATTCCATCAATGTAGCAATCATCTTGAAAGCCAAGGACAAGATTTATTTTTTATTCACTGGCTCAACATTTTTGAACGCTTGCCCTAAGCTAGGAATTATGCCTACAAAACTGGGAACCAATGAAATATCAAATGAAATCAGGTAGTATGGCCTGGAGACACACTGGAGAGCAGGAAAGCTCTAGCCCTCCCAGTGAAAGAGCATGCCAACTAATCAACGCCAGTGATGCTGGATCAACCGCCCTGCCAATGGCTGAGGAGCCAAGCAGGTGAAAATGAAGATGCGGCACCTCAAGCAAAAGTGTTGGCTGTAGAGAAGACCACCACAGCCTCAACAGTCAACAGGCTCTGGGAACAGGACCAGTGACCCCTAAATAAGGAATGAGCTGCATATAAGACCAATTATACTGATCTAACCACTTACTGAAGAAATGGGCTAACACAAGGGGCAGGGATGTGCAAATAACACTCAACCACCAAGGTTCTTCAGCATTACTGAAAACATCCTGAAAAACCTTGACCCTAAGGGAACCCTTCCTGTGAGGGACACTTTAAGTTACCTTGAGGAGTGATGGGGCTTTGAACCCCATACCCTCAAATATGGTACTTCAACATACTGAGTAGTCTAAACTGAGGGAAATTAGAAAAGAGACGCAAAAAGGTCACTTTGACTTCCCCCTTTGCCTCTCTCCCCTGAAACATGGCCATAGAAGGTATTCTCCCACCTCTCACCTGAAAGCAAATCATGCCAGAGGGGTCCTGGCATATAACTGGAGGCCAAGAACAATCTGCATTAAAAGGCCTAGTTAAATAACCCCTCAATTTATTGCTAGTTTATTTCTAGGTTAGACAACTTATAACCCCTCAGTTATGTCTGTGTTCATACGTTATGCAACTGTCTTCTCTTCAAACACAAACATCTCCGGTCTGTGGGTCATTTCTGAGGGCTACACTGTACCATGTAAAAGTTTAGTTAGGCAAATGATATGCTTCCCTCTTAATATCTGTTACAGGAATGTCAATCATGGATTTGACAATGAGTGAGGAAAGCTATTTTTCTCTTGCAAGGTCTACCTAACCTTTTCATCATACATATGCCAAAGGGACAGAAAGAAACATGAAGGGATATTTTAGTTCAACATGTCCCAAAATGTGTTCCTTGGAAAAAGTGTGACCAGATGTTCTGGTTTGTCAAAGAGCTTAGTTTACTTGTGTTGTCTTAGGGTGATTATAAATACAGATACACTTTATTCTAAAAAATGTTCTAGTTTGGACAGTGATTTAAATGGTTGTCTAACCTAAAAATCTACTTCTGGGATATCAACAGCTGTGTTGTTTTTTGAACCTCTACCATTTCAAACTGAGTTGTAAATCTTGAAGAGTGCAGTTAAAAATTTCAATCAAGGGGAGTGGAGAGATGGCTCAGCATTTAAGAGCACTGGCTGCTCTTACAGAGGACCCGGGTTCAATTCCCAACACTCACATAGTGGCTAACAACTATCTGTAACTTCAGTTCCAGGGGATCTGACACTTTCTTCTGACCTCAGTGGACACTACATGACACAGGTTCACCTACCTACATGCAGGCAATATACTCATACACATAAAATTTAAAAAATTAAAATTTTTTGATCAAGGAATTATTTTTTATATGTATGAGTGTAATGCATGTATGTGAGTGCACCTGTGTCATGCAATGCCACGGAGGTCAGAAGAGGGTTTCAGATTCCCCTGGAACTGGAGTTAAGGATGGTTCGTAGCTGCCATGTGGGTGCTGGGACTCAAACCTGGGTCCTCTGCAAGAGCAGTCAGTGCTCTGATCCACTGAGCCATCTCTCCAGCCCCAATCAAGGAAATTTCTTCTTTAAAAGCAAGCATCTATTATTAACCTATATATCTACTACTGTTTCATATAATTTTAGAAATACTGAGGTTAAACAATTTCAGGCTTTAGAGCATAGGACTTCTCAGGGATTTAATATACCAGCAAGTCATGAATTTCCAAGAGGGTTTTATATATGATCGGTTTCTCCAAACTTATTAAACACGAAATGTCAAAGAATGCTCTGGAAAATCCTCCCTCGTTTTCATCTGATATAGACCAGTGCCTAGTGTGTCTTAAAATTATTCTAGGACCTGGAGAGCTGGCAGTGAGCATGGACCAACCCTCAAGGGGTTTCCATTCTACAGTTTGCAATGAAAACTGTAAACAATTGCATAATTTGGAAAACAACGCACTTGTAAATCAAAATAAAAACCACAGTACCTAGGAATTCTGAAGGACATACAGGAATTAACACAAGTTGGCATGATTCATGACTGTCAAAAGCCATTGCTGGGCATTTGTTTCTCTATTCCAAGAGGGTCAGTCAGTTCCCTTACAAGTCTCCTGCCTGCAGTAGGCTTCACTTGGCATTCACATTAGAATAATTCTGCTTTGAGGGCTAAGTACATCTTCCTTTGGCTATTGAGGACTATAATTTGTGTTTTTAGTGTACTACAGTCTGTCCTATCTAGATGGAGGAGTTATTTAAAACAGCATCACTTTTAAGACATGACTAGCCCCCAGGGGATACATTAGAACAAATAAGAAGAGTGATTAAATTCCATGCTGCGCATCCCATCCCTAGCATCAAGGCAGAGGGCAGGGAGGTGTTTCAACAGTCACTCGCTTGCACACTACCTTTGATGTATTCTGTACAGAACAGAGACTCACTGTAATGAACACACCAAGTTAAAACTTTCCCTCCTGGAACAGAGCAGAAGGAAAGGCTCTTTATGCTGCAAAGACTCAGATGCCACAGGCAGAGCCTGTCCCAGAGCTTCCCTCCACCTTTCAGAAACTAAGCCATCTTGCTGCATTTAGCACTTCTCCCCAGACCACCCAGACACAGATACACAAACCACATGTGTGAGGAATGCTGCTCAGCTAGGAAATCAGTATCAGTATTTCAACCCTACTACTTGCACAGACAGCACTTTTAGTACATCTCATTTGTTTTCTCAATAGCTTTGATTATTTTCCTTTAATGACCTGGACTTATCCTTCCTTATGCTTTGAAATTTGCCCAACTTTGGGCTGGGGGCTGCATGTTGTGTAGAAGCCATGGTTACCAGAAGAAAATGAGCAAGTAGCTTTGCCTGTACTCCCACGGCTCCCATAGGTTCCAGCCACCTATTCTGTGCAACTTTCAACGGGGCTCCCCAAATCACCCTGTTACTGTGTAAGTGGATTCGAGTGTTTCCATCAGTGTGTGTGCACGGGGAGGGGGGTGTATATAACAGCCACAAGGCACACTTAGAATCAGGAGGATTCTGGTTTGGGCCATGCACCTCTGGCTAGCTTTTGGGACCATATTTGTTATGTTTCTTTAATTAAAGGGAAATTAAGACCAAGGTAAGAGCTAAGGGGCAATTTTAGCACCTTTTGAAAAGACTGGAAATGTCTCTAAATAAAGGGAGCACATCAACAGGAAGGTATAAATAGCCAGCAGAGAAACCAGCAGAACTGAAATTCGCTCAGCATTTTCTCTTTGGGTGGTAGATCTATCCCTGCCAAGGAAACCAATCAACTACCTTTAACTGACCCACCTTAATTAGGAAAACAAAAGGTACTAGTTTTGCACATTATGTCCCTAAATTACCAAGCAACAGGGTCTGGCTGAGACTTAGGCCTTGATCCTCAAACCCTGTCTGGGTTTCCAACATATCCAACTGGAGCACTGCACTGAGACTGCAGAACAAGCACTGTGGTGCAGCCCATTCACTCTCAGATGAGAATTTTGGGACAGCATCAAGTCACATTCAGCAGGTCCCTGATGCTGATTGACTTTCTCCATCTGAAGAAGATACAAGGCCATTGCTTCAACAAAACTAATGCCTATTTATGCTGAAAGATGGGAAGAGGTTAGTGTAGTTTGAGAGTGGTCAAGAGAGTTTTCCTGAGGCTTCCACACTATTATCCTTTCTAGTTAATAAGAGCCAAGGATATCCCTTAAATGACTTGTCAGTCCAAATGAAGAGAAGGTCAGCCTCTCGATGTAAGTTCTTTCACTAAGAAGACTATCATACCCGATTCTTCGGTTATTTGTCAAAATGAATGCCTTATGTTCTCTTTTGTCGTCGTTTCTGTGCTTCCTGTGCTAAAGTAAATGCTGGGATTTGTGAATCGGTTCTATCTAGCTTTAGCGTAGTGTTTAGTTTATAAACAGAACCTTCCAAAGGAGTAGTGGAAAAGGAAAAACCATGTATAAATAACCCAAATAGCTCATTGCAGAAATGTACCCACTATTTCTTAGTCAGTCTCTATAGGGTTTAAAACATATACCGGTTTCAGGACACAAGAAATACTACTAGACACTGGGTACCCAAAGATGAATGAGGAACGGCCTCTGCCCTCAGCTGGTTTAGGGTACACTGTCCTTTTGAGTGCTTTAGGCCTCTGCATCCATTTTTACTTAGAAACAGTATCTTAAAGCTAAGGGTTTATTCTTCCTGTATACAAGCTACACTGATCAAACAAATCTGTAAGACTACACATTGTAAAAATAAAAATAAAAGGAATCACAATAGATTAGTTATAAATTTAAGTAAAACACCCATTTCTGTCCATCTGTACCTTACATTTCAACACGGGTTTTAGAGATGAGAAATACATTTTATGTGTGCCTTGTAGTTCACATAAAAGCATATACACACATACACAGTGCATCTTTCAACATAACTACACATACACACTCCATTAGAAAGATACTGACAGATTAGAAAATGTGTTGGCCTTGCACTGCTAATCTTGAGAATACATTTTTACTTAATTTATTTTTTGCACTGAACAGCAGCTCCGGCCACCATCAAGAACTGTCAGCATTTCCACCACAACTCTGTTTCCAGAACATAAGTACAAGTGCCAAAACACATATTTACATTTTATAGACAATAGTGGCTTTGTCTTCCTTGAAATTGACTTCTTCAATGCATCTTTACAAGGAATATTCAGGATGGCAGTGCCCACAAAATAAAAAGCATCATATGAAACAGAGGAAACTGAAAGACGTAGATTTCCAGCCCAAGACTATATCATGGGAACTGATTCCGTCACATTATCTACAGCTGTCATCGTCTCTACATCATCATAGTCATAGTTTTAGAGCAACAGTCCAAAGCAAGATTACACACACACACACACACACACACACACACACACACACACACACACGTAGTACATAGCATTAGTACACTAAAGGTGGAAAGCAATAAGCATATAGCCGGCAAGCACAGACATTGACCATTTCAACACTGAACAATCAGCTCATTACACAGGTAGAGTTGAAACAAATAAGCACAAAATGTCTCTTAAGTTTGTTAACTACATTTGTAAGGCTTGAAATGGTAAATGAATGTTACAGAGGCTTAAAATTTTCATTGTTATTTTTAAAGATTAGGTGGGTCTGTAAAAGCTCAGTAAAAAACTGGTTTTGATGGAAGAAAACCAACTTTAACTTTTAGTGGAAGAAAACCAATTTTATTGGCTCTCTCTACAAAATGGTAATTATTCAGATCAGAAATTTGTTCAGCAATTTTAAAATGTTTAGGACGCTCTCTGAGGAGGTTTTGTTTTCTTTTCGTTCTCCTGATCAGGAATTTTTAGTTTCTTCCTAACTCTGACACAATATGCAAGCATATATAAACATAGCTATGTTACTCAGAGAGAGGGGCAGAGTGTGGTAGATATGAAATAACTGTACACATTTTTGCTGCTAACATAATTGGTATATCCTAAGACAGAAAGACCCCACCCCCACACACACACACATGAACACCAGACATATCCTGCAGCAAAACCAAAAGCTAATTTATAAGTAGGGGGGAGAGTGCTGTACATACATCTTTTTCCTCCTCAAATCACAGGGAAAAAATTTAACAATAGTTTATCATACTCTTGCTGGTCCAAACTACATTCACATTTACCCAATTACTTTTATTTGAAATACACACACAGACACACACACACACACACACACACACACACACACACACACAATTAAACCCTGCCATTTCCCCTTTGTTCTTAAAAAAACCAAAGCCACTGTTAAGGTACACATGCATCAAAATATTCTTTAACAAGTTTCAAAAGTGAGTGTACATAAATATGCCATCATGGAGCCGGATGCTTTAAGAGAAGTATTACACCTCTTAGAAATGAACTGAATGGAGTTCGTTACTTTTATATTTAAAAACTATGTGCTAGGAGTAAGAGGACCACTTGAAAAAATTCCACAACGTGACTCTTCTGCTACCAAAATTTTATGGAAAACTCATGAGTAATAGTTTGGGAAGTTTTTCTGAAGTTTGTTCAGTTTACAAACATATATTTCAGGATATTCTAAAGACATTTGCATTAGCTAATTTTCCAGATTTAAATTTTATCATTACAATAGCTGCCCTTCCTTTTTATACTCCTTTTAAAATTTTATTTCTTTGGGGTTAAGGGAATACTTTCTTATCTGACTTAGTTTCTTGGTATATAACTTTGGGAACAAACAAACAAAAAATGCCAAATCATACTTTACCACACAATTTTGTTATAAAAATAAAATGGTCCAAACTATATACCTATGTTTCTAATTAAATTATACAAATATATTCTTTAAACCACTTAATTTTGGTTTAGTCCGAACATGTGGATTTGCAGTTAAGAAATTTTTAAAGATTTTTAAATTTTGAAAACATTATTTCCATGTAAGTGTTGCCCTCCCCTTTCAACTGTAAAGTTAAAAATAAAACACAACTAAAACCACAGAATTCATTAGCTACCTGATATCCAGAATGACTGGAAAGTCATTGCACACTGAGAAGTGAACTATACAACAAATACTTCATGTTCAGTTTATGCCAATCATCATGAAGAATCAATATTCTTAAACGAGTCTATGTTTGTCCTCTGAGAAGGAATTTACAAAGACTGTGGCTGTATTATACCTTTTTTGTTAAAAAAAAAAAAAAAAAAAAAAAAAAAGAGAGAGAGAGAGAGAGAGAGAAAGTGTTTCTTTGGATAGAAACAGTGTAAAAACATCTTTTTAAAATGCAGAAATTGTTCCATTATTGATCTGCATTTACATTACTACCCAAAAGAATGGGTCCGGAAAGATCATTTCTGTACAGACATTGGTTAAGCTCTGAATGGACAGTATCTGTCATGGGGAACAGATGTGGGGACACTGGGCTGTTAGCACATGTAGAGACTTTAAGGCTGATCCAGTGACAAACCTTTGGATCCAGAAATATTTCTTCTTCTCTTTTTTTTTTCCTTTTCAGTTGAGTTCTAGTAAAACTTGGAAGGTGAACTGTTCTAACTTTTAATTCCTCCATTTATGGAGTATGTAGAATAATGACACTAAAAGTACTTCGGTTTTTTTTTTTCCTTTTAAAAATAATTCACTTTCTTTTGCATGCTACAGAACAAATTTCTAGTTTCAAAACAAAGGTACAACATGAACAAAAACTCCCCCCTCCCAACCACCTTTACAGGAAATCCTTCCGAAAACATCAGCAAGAGACCAAACAGGCACCAAACCACTGAATCTACATGTTAATACATAGTCTGTCATGGCAGAATAACCAAGAATTTCTCCCAAAGAAAGATTTTAATTTTTCAAAGATAAGAGTCTAAGAGAATCACACAAGAACAAACAAAAATACGATTCCTGGGGATTTTTTTTTGGGGGGGGTCTTTTGGAGTTTTTTGGGGGAGGGTGGATGAGTGCCACACTGGCAGGTGAAGACAGCTCAAACTCTCACTAATAAATATATCCAAATTAAGAGTGTCTATAATACTTCAGAAAACAGGCCCAGAATTCCTCTTTTTTAAACTGATGATCCTGCAGAATGCCTTTACTTCCCTATTCACCTAATATTGCAACAGTAAAACAGACACAAGAATGTTGATGACAGCTCAACAGTGCTGGATTGAGGATAATACAGGTACACTTTTGTTAAAAGTCCTACAGGTTTATTGACTAAGGCTAGACAGTAATCCATATGATGCTATTTGGTGCATTTTCTACCATGGTCCAAGATCATTACATGGATACAGCCAAGGACTGGGCCCCAACTTTTAGGGAAAAAGACTGCAAAGATGAAAATCAAGGTGGCTATTTGGTCCCCCAGTTGACAACTGTGTCCTGGAACTGGTAAAACAAAAGTTGAAAAACACAGACTGCAACAAGTTAAAGAACTTGGAAAAAGTTAGTGGAAAGTGGCACGGTATACGAGTAAGGTCACTGGGCTTGGGACGGCAAGGGCACTGCATTGAAAGAGCATCCATGGGACCAAGTACTTCTAATGTCTGGTGGTGTCATTCCCTTACAACTTTAGAATATCTGTACGAGATAATAAATAGATCAGTTATGTAATAAGGCAGTGTGTTGAATATGCATTCATCCTGTGGAATGAACCACCACAGAAAGATACACGATACCATACACATTCTTTAAGTTTTCTTGTGTTGTTTGCTTTGTTTGTTTTCAAGGCTATCCAGGCTAACTCTTCCTGGGGATTTCCTCGGAGAGAAGAGTGGTCCACTGAGGCTGGTTTGCGTAACTGCTCCTTTATCAAGAGATGATGACTGGCTTTAAAGAAAAATAAAGCTGAAGGTTGTTTGCTTTTTCTTTTTTCCCTTTTGGTTGCATTGTTCCAAGTGTTTTCATATAAACAACAACAAAAAGTCACAAACAACCAAAAAAGTAGTTTTTGATGCATCCAGTGGTTGTTTCCTCAGGATGTTCCAGATGTTTCCAGGTAACTCTGTAATTTACGAACTGTAGTTTTGTCCAGTGAGCAAAGATCAAAATCAAATGTTGTATTTGTGATATGAAAGTGTCCGGTTTCTTCTATAAGGTTCACAATCTGAAGAAGTAAAGAAGAAAAAGTTTGGACAATAAGCAACAGACATCCAAAAGCAAAGAGAAAGATGAAGAGACTCAAACATGGAATCAAGTGATAAATATTCTTAATTATAAGAAGGTCCTATCATGACTCTAGTAGCAAATTGTTAGTTAATTTGGTAACTTAAAGATATATTAAGCCTTTGAAAAATTCTCAAAGGAAACAGATTACCTGTTTTTACTTATTATGCTCAACAAACCACTACAAATCAAGAGAATATTTACTAGGATGGCTAGTTAGGAAGAAATAACCTTTGAACATCATTTTCACAATTATTCACTGACTCAAAAGCCATGAATGTATTTATTAAATGTAAAGAAATTCCAGTCTAGACATAGAAATCTTTTTCAAAAAGAATAAATGAACACACAAAATAATTCTGATTATATGGTTATGAAACATTTAGAAAATATAGGAGTCCATAAAGAAAAAAGAGAAACCATCTACTCCCTTCCCTTAGGATCACAGGTACTAACAAAAGGGGCCCCAGAGAGCCTCTGGGATGCTGGAACAATTCTGTGTTGAATTTGGGTGCTGTTTTCACAAGCCGCATTTGCTTTGTGAAAATTCATCTAACTGTACATGTTATTTAAGAACATAACTTTATTATTTTCTGTTGTATTCAACTAATTCTCCTGAGTAACTTGAGGGTAATAAACTTCACCTAGAGAAAGACTGCCTTTGTCCCCTCATGTTGGAGTAGTTACACTTCATTTCTTATTGTATTGGCTCCAACCTCCAAAACAGCAACATGTTCACGCAGCACTGACAGAAATAATGCTTTTGAGAGGGCATTCCTGGAGCTCAGTGATGACAATGATGTTGTTTTTCAGAGAAATTTCTTTACCTAAGTATGTGTCTACTCTTATGTTCATTAATAATGTTATTAGAAATAGATACTGCACCGGGCGTGATGGTGCAGGCCTTTAATCCCAGCAATTGGGAGGTAGAGGCAGGTGAATCTCTGTGAGTTCAAGGCCAGCCTGGTCTACATAGTGAGTTCCAGAACAGCTGGGGCTACAGGGAAACCCTGTCTCAAAAAGACCAAAAAAAAAAAAAGGCAAAAAAAAAGAAATAGATACTGTGCCTGAGTAGTGTGCTTGTTAAATGAAAACCTTACAGAAATGGTCTGGAGCCCAATTTTCCAAGGCTTATAAGATAGGGCAGATAAAGTAAGAGAAAGGCTGTCCCCACAGGCCTTGGCAAAGTCTCCTACCTGCCTCTCTTGCTCTCTATCACTGACCTCTGTTCGCTTTAGTTTAATTATCTTTAAAACTGTAATGATTTACCCTATGATTTAGTTGGTAAAATTTTAGATTATGTAAAGTACAAAAACTGGAGGACTGAAACTTTCAACCTTTTCTTACAATTAGTTTTCTTCAAAGCATTTGTATTCTAATCCCTGTTGGTCAGGAGCTCTTAATAAAAACGAGCTCCTAATTCCTGATGTTATTTTTACCTTCCACAGATACATAAAAGACATATTAAGTCTCAATCCAATTAATTGTGTACTTCCAGATTGAGCAGCTATTGCCCTGGAACTGTTTTTAGGAGATGAAAATCTGACTTTAATAATAAAACAAGAGACTCCAATGGTAGAAACATGATGACACTGCAAACTGTCTAACATCCATTTACTTTTTTTTTTTTTTTTTTGGTCTTAGCTCCAGCTGGCCTAGAACTTGAAATATAGACCAGTTTGGCCTCAAACTCATAGAGAAAGAGATCTGCTTGCCTCTGCCTCCCAAGTGGTGGCACTAAAGGTGTGCACCACCAGACCCAGCTGCCATTTTACCTCTTTCTTAAAGTTACCATCAGAAGCCTGATTTCCCAAGAATGGCAACATGCCCAGCTGAAATGCCTGCCTACTCAGACCCACTTGTAACACTTGGCAGGCACTACTGTTTCCTTGTTAGAAGTCACTGGGTTTTCAGGAAAACTGCTGAGAACGTTATGGACAATGGGCTTTTATCTTCTATCTTTCTAATCTGCAATGAAGATGCAATGCTCATAACATATGAAAGAAGGCAGAACAAACAGAGGCTACATTCTCAGTAGTATCTTTTAAACTACCAAACTAACCCTGGATTACTTAATTCCAGGTCTACAGGTCCACTGCTATGAGTTAAGGAGTAAGAGAAGGAGGGAGTCTTACCTGAACTTCTGGAGGGTTCTATTACATGTATAAGAAAATTATTATTAGAATGGATGTACACTTATGGCTAAGTACATCATTCATATAGGAACAAACAAGATCTTATTACTAGTCAGACATGGTGGCTAATGCTGTACTTACAGCACTCAGGAGGTTGAGGCATGAGTATTGCAAGTGCAAGGCCAGCCTGGGATGTCTACAATACTGAGATTCTGTCTCAAAAAAACAAACCCCAATTGCTTGCACACAAACACACAATTAACCCAAAACTACCTAAAATTGACAGATATTTGTTTTATTAGTTAACCATTTAGAACTTTAGTCTAAAGTACCACACACATATACATCTACAAACACATACACACAGAAACACGAATACAGATATGTCCATGCATGCAAACCTTCCATAGAAATTAGATACTTAAGATACGGATGAATTAACACTGAGTGAATTAAAGAGTTCTTTCCTAAATGAGCTATTTTTTTTGTTTGTTTTTGTTGCTGCATTCTGTAGATAAACTATAGACCTTGTGAAAACTTGTAGATTTCAGTGTAGGAAGTCAGGTGTAGTAGCACACCTGCAATTCTAGCACTCAGGAGGCTGAGGCAGGAGGATTACAAGTCCAAGGCTTGCCAGGGTTACAGGGTACAATTCTGTCTCAAAGTCATGATCATGATACTTAAAATGGAAACATATTACTTAACAATTTAGAATTTTGATCACGATGAAGAAAATCATCACCAGATTAGGATAGGAACAAATGTCTACTTTGAGTTATTGTAATTTAAAATTTATACAATGGCGTCAAATACTAAGTAGACCAGAGCTTAACTTTCCTCAAACAGTAGTTAAATGCTAGTGGTTAAGTGACAAACTACCAAGAGGAGACCTCTGAATTCAGCACATCAAGGTCTGAATTGCCCACTATTTGAATGGCACCGGAGCATTCGAATATCTAACCCTCCATTCCCCCATAGCTTGCTACACAGATCAAGGCACTAGGGTTATGATTACCACATAAATAAAAACTTGTCCTTAATTACCAGTGGAGGAAACTAAATACATGATTGTCAGGCTTGGTGTGTTCCCTACAACCCTCAATGACTATTGGCCATTTCACTAGCTCTAAAACAAATGAAGCAATAAAAATGTAGAAACTAAAACTCCAGAAAGGCCTAACTGAATTTGTTTTTAATAATTAAAAGTCTTTAGTCAGAGGTAGGAGAACATATGAAGTAAATTTGTTGAAATGACTAAAATTGCAATGTGAGGTAATAAAAATAGCATCTTATTTATTTATTTATCTATTTACTTATTATTTACCCTTTTAGGAAAACAGCTTTCTATGACACAATATAGTTGCCACACATTACTTAACAATACATAGTAAAATGAACAATAAAAATTACCTGTAGAAAAGAGTCACTTTGAATCAAATTTCTGCCCACTAGAAAATCCAACCCAACAGCTCATGTGCACTGTAACATCTGAAAGTTTCCAGTGCTCCCAAGCCAACTCTCTTTTTGTGGCACCACCAAGTCTTACCCTCTTCCTATAGTCACACACACCACACACACACACACACACACACACACACACACACACACAAAGATATAATGGGATCTGATAAATCTAAGAGAAGAGCCCTGTTGTTTCTGTGGAAGTCTATGAGAACATATCATGGTAGATGCAGATATAGACTTAAAGCAGGAGTCAAGGTGACAGCATCTGGGGGAGGTTAGGACTACTTGCCAAAAGGAACAGCATCAATGACTTGAATTATTAGATATTAGATGTCCTCAAGTAAAGGGCCTATAAAGAAAAACAAGTACATGTTCCTTTTCAAGAATCCCAATGGCTGAAACATCAGAAACAGAACATTAGCAAACTTTATTCCCCCCAAAACAGCCCACAGAATCTGAAAATATCCCCACGAATCCCCAAATGACTACACACTGCTGCCTTTCCACAGGAATGCCCTCTCTGCTGATACAGTGTGGCTAGATGGTGTGTATGCTCAATGTGTAGCATCACAATGCTGTCATAATGCCCACACACAGTGGTAACAGAAGCCAGAGAGACTGCAGGTAAGAAAAGCATACAAGGAACAGTGTCCATATGGGCAGTAGGAAAGGCAGAGGGTATAAATGGTTTCCTTCATTCTTCACAGGATGGTCGCTGTGAAAACACTCATGATGGATTATTTCCTGCCACGTTAGCTTTTTAGGGGGTACCACACAGCTGCTGGTTGTTGGTTTTTTTCTTTTGTGTTAACAGCATACTATCCATTTGTTAAATCTGTGGCTCCCTCTGCCAATCCCAGTTTTTAGTTATAAAAAGGTAGATGCATTACTTTTAGTCTGATTGTGTCTTAAAATATGAGGGAGGGAGGTGTTTCTTTCCATGCAAAGTGGCTACTCACTGAGTGGCAAGTCACGAACAAGCTTTGTTTGACTGTTTCTACCTAAAATGCAGCTGGTCTGTTTTAACTCAGGTCTTTCATCTGTGCACTAGGAAACCCTGCTGCCACATGAAAATCTGTGCCTCTCCTGGGTTAGGAAGCAGGGGACCAGGCTCTAGTCTACAAGGGGTTTTAGGACATGACAGGTAATTTCCTAGACAGAAGTAGTCAGTTTAGCAAATCGTTTCACAGAAGGGTTCTCTGTGATGTTAAGAATACTTCAATATGCCACTCATTCTTCAAACCCTGAAGATAATTCTAAAAGAAAAAGAGCTGGTGTCTAAACTGACAAACTGTCCTTTAAAGAAGCCCTGGTTTTTCTCACTCTTCTTTTCCCTTTTTTTTTTTTTTTTTTTTTTTTCCAGAGTAGAATGCAAACTTAGGCTGAACCGAATTGCTGGGGAGGTCAGAAATGCTCACTTTGAAAATAAATATGGAATATGTATTTTAACAAGAAATAAAGTTATTAATCAATCCTAGATATTTACTCTCTCACTCTGACTTTATCTACTGCATTTTTACCCTCTGAAAGAGACTTAATTATACAGTATGTCTTGATCCAGTGCTTTCTGTTCATTAAATTAGATACTAAGAACCAGGACAGCATGCCCCCAGAATAAAACAATGCTTTCAACCAGTTTCTGTGAGCCAAATAAAACTGTCAGACAGGATTTGGGGATAGGGATACATTTAACAGAAAAAGACCAAGGATGCCATTCTGACTCCACCAGAAATTTTGCTTCAGGTGTTCATGTCTGCATGGTAGAAGACACTTACACACTTTGTGGAATGCATTACATGACATGAGCAGCCCTTCAAGGTGGAGAATAACATTAGCCCTCCATAGTGCTATGTTTTACAATAGGAATTAATTAAGCAGTAAACCGTGACAGGACATGCATCATAGTATCAGAAGCACAAGTCTCAGCTGCATTACAAGGCAAATGGCCAAAGACTGAGAGCTTTCAACTGGCCTGGGAATGCAATTAGGGTGAAATGGTGTGTGTCTTGGAGTGCCTTTATGCTAGGTTTAAAATTCATAGATATTACTCTCTCCCTCTAGAATACTAAAATAATTCACTCAGATGGAATTCTCAATAAGCTATCTTACCCCAGAGTTCTCTCAAAGGTCAAAAATAAAGGACAACATTAAATTGGGAATGCTAATGACATTCCAGGGTAAGACCCTACTATCTTTTATGTGTTGTTGGCTATGCTTTCTTTGCAAAGGTGCCCTGAGCCTGCAAAACATCTGTCTCACTCTCCCATGAAATCCACAATTGAGGGCCCATTTGGGCATTAGTAGCTCTACCAGACAACTGTCATGAGCAATTCAGAGTTATTAGTTTGGAACAACATTTAGTCAGTGAGGCCCAAATAATTGGTAAGTGCAGGCAGAACTATTTTCTGGTCTATAAAAGAAAGTTGAAGAAAAAAGTCGTTGTTCCTCTGTACCTGCAGGTTATGTGTCACAACCTACCATGAACTGAAAATCCCTGGGGGAAACCTGCATCTGCACTAAATAAACATGTAGAGATTTTTCTGTCATCATTTCCTAACCAGTACAGGATAACAACCATTTTGTAAGGTGTTTACACTGTGTTAGGTATAATAAGTAACCTAGAAATGACTGGAAGAATGGGAGAATATACATAGGTAATATGCAAATACTCTACCATCTTAGGAGTTAAGTGACATTTGGTATCTGCACAGGGTCTGGAAGCAACGCTCTGCTGATGTGAGAGGCATGGACGGGATGACAGTCAGTCAAGTACCAGACGTGACTTAACACACTCAAATCCGGCTCCCTTCCTATACTCACTTAAAGGAAATGCAAGACTTAAACGTCTCTACAATTAAGAATAGCAGGTTGATAATCAAAACTTTACATTTAAAATACTAGAAGGGTTAAAAGTTTATCAAACCAACAGGGAAAGTTGGCAAATTTGAGAGTATTTACAGATTTAAGCATGAATGTACACAAAATATAAATATGACTATCAGTCATCAACATTTAACAAACAATTCATATACCACTGGAGTAGATTCAATACTAAATTCAAGTCATTTTAAAGTAGTAAAAAAAAAAGTGAAAGAATCTACAAATCTACCTTGGAATTTGGAACACAGTCTTTGAATGTTAAAGGAAAATTAATCAATAGGCACTGTTAATGCAATAAAAGCATGTACCCTATTTGTACAAAAACTAAAAACCACCCTTCTTATCTTCTCAAAACATCACATTGTACTAATAGAAGTTTCCTCATGCTATAAGCATTCCACAGTTGAGTTCATAATAACACAATGCACGCTGTACAAGATAAGGGAAATTAAAGAAATATTTATTTCCCTTAGAATAGCACTGGCAAAAAGGTTACCAAATTGAATCACAAATGTTTATAACACTTAACTCAAATTCTCATCACTGTTTTCCCATGAAACCAGAAGCCTGGTCCTAAAAGTTTCTGGATTCCCTTGTCCCCTCCCTCAGTCCACATTACACCAGCAGTAGGCAGGGGGAGCACTGTATTTAACATCACCTCCAGGAGTACCCAGCTTTTCTGAGTATGGGTGAGACCTCCAAAGTGGACTTCTGGGTGGATTCCGATGTGAATTCTCCCTAGATATTTCCACAGGTGGCACAGGCCCCATTCTGACCATTTGGCGCTGCTGTGGCCTCCACGCTACCACATGTTCCAGAACAAATAGAGCCTCGAGGGTTGAGGGAAGGGTCGTGTTGAAACAGCATTTCTTACCTGCTGCAGAATGTGTCTTTCTCTCAGTGTCATTAACCTTCTGTGGAGTTCTACCAACTCATCTAGGTAGGCCTGGAAAAGTCGGGTATTCCCGAAAGGACAAAACGTTAAGAAGCAGTTAACTAATAAGAACACACATGCAGGGGCTGGAGAGAGAGCTCAGTAGTTAAGAGTGAATATTGCTGTTGCCAAGGAGCTGCTTGGTTCTCAGCACCCATGACAAGTGGCTCACAACTGCCTACAACTCAAGCTCCAAGGGATCCAACACCATCTTCTGACCTCTGTGGGCTCCTGTACTCATGTGTACATACCCACACACAAGACACATAATTAAAAATAATTATTTTTTAAAAAATATATACAAAGCTAAAGGGTCCTCATTCCAGCATGCTATCCTAGTTACACGGATTCAGTGTCTAAAGGCTTCTTCTGGTCAAGTCTCTTGACCTGATCTTGACCTGTATCAAGCCAGCTTTAAAAGAGGGAAGAGCAATTGCTACACCTATCACCAGAACTCGTGAGTACACTTAGCTCCCCACAAGTTCTCTTCAAAAAGTAGTAGAAATTCAATGCTATATTTTCAGTTTAAACTTAGTATTATCACAGGCTACTCTCATTAAAAAAAAAAAATCTTTAACCTCTAAAGATTTTTGATGAAGGAAAAATCTAAGTTTGAACATGAAAATATCAATGTAAACCCCCAACTATGTTAGGACAAACTCTTAATGAAAGAGATAAAAATTGTTCCCCAGCATACCAAACATCGCAATAACTGACTAAGTAACAGAACATTTTATGAAATGCAGAGATCACTACATAAATTCAAGTCTGCATGTGAACAGCTTTTCTAAAAGGGAAGTAGAACCTGTCTTTCCTCATGTTCAGACTTATGACTCACTCCCAGTGAGCATGACAGCATGGTGCCCCAGGCCAGATTTGAGTAAAGGCAAAATGAAGTGTTGGAGAAGTCTGTTTTGTCCCCGCAAGTCCTACCCATAACAGGTGACTGAAGTTTCTCTAGGTGTGGAAGCCTGAGTTCAGATCCATTACCTACACCCTGAGAAGGCTTACTGCACAGGATCAAGTGTCTTGTTCATTTATGCATGGGATTTCTTGACCCCCTACATCCACCACTGTCTTTATTCTTCCCAATTTGATGTACCTGAAGTCCCTTGGTAACGACATCATGACAAATGGTAGCATAAGGCCATACTTAATACTGAAGATATAAGCAAGACAGGAAGAAACGAACTACAAAGCACAGGATCAAGTATTAACTTGGGAATCTTGGTAGTTCTGGTGACCATGGAAGGAGAGCCAGCAAAAATGACCAAGGGGAACACAAAGAAACCACACCATGGCAGGGCTGCGGCGTTCTCAGGAGCAAACTGGAAACCTACCTTGTCACATTCACCATTCTTTATTTGCTTATCAGATTTGCTTTGCTTTATTGGACTTTTCACTTCGAGAATCTAGGGATCAAAGAAAACACTGTTAAATTTCATTTCAAGTACCTGCTAGCTAGCCACCCACATAAACAAAGGCACTCACTGAATGAAATATGTAACAGTGCTTTCCAAACAGCATTTCTCTTCTCTCTCTATTTTTCTTTTTTTGCTTGGAAAAAAAAATAACTTGTATATTAAATGCTGAGTCACAGCAATGGAGCTTAGAAAAAAACGTCGATAAGGAAAGTGATCTAAGCTTCCAAGGGCACTTTTCCTCTTGTGACAATGCTCACATACATGCACAGCAGCCGAGTTATTTTAGATTGCAGAGCCCACTGGCAAGACTTTTTTCTTGTTAATTCTGCTGTTTCAGCATGACTCTGGTGCTTGGTAGGCTGGAAAGATTAAAGAAAAATGATTCTTGTCCCCTCACCCCCAGTCCCTCCTTTTTAGATGTTAGTTGTTCATTCATATCTACTTTACTAAAACAGCTTCTGGAATGAAGGTTGTCATCGGTTACAGTGTGGGACCCTTCAACAGCAGAAATAGTTGTGCTTGAAGAAATGACGTGATTATACGTGGTAAGGCATCAAGTGCCTTTCCTGTCATATTAAGCAACTGCAATTCAACTTATGAGTAATAATTCTACATACTGCTCAGAAGTTTGAGTAAGAAGCTATGTTTATAATTAACAAAGAGAATATTACTATTTAATAAATGCAATAATTCATTACACAGGATCGTTAAAATTAAGGATTCTGAGAGAAATATTTTCAAATGGTCCCAACTTGAAGGGTCTGAGAACCCCTATATTTATTATCGCTGAGTGTTTACAAATGTGCATTAAGGTAAAAAGCAAAAGTTTGTCTGTTTTATTATAACATCATTACTGTCAGTTATAATTAGAAACTAATGTCAAGGAGGAAAACACTAAGAATGTTCTTTAAGAAGTCCCTTATTCCTCCTACTCTTCCCTATACAGCTTCCTCTCCTAACTCAATTGCTATTTTTTAATTTGTAGTGACAAGAGCATGGGATTGGGCAACTCACCTTATCCTTTAACATCTTGGAGCCTCCAAAGATGAAATGAGAGAGACAAACAAGATAATGTCCATACTCCCATTAAGCTATAAAATCTTATACTACTAATAAATAAGTCAACATTTTACTTGTTGAGGACAGGACCATGACATTTTGACAAGAACAAATATTCCTAAATGAAATGTTTCTCTTTGAACGGAAAATAATGACTGGGTAAGCATGTATTCTAGCAGCCTTTCCTGAGATTTTTACTTATTCCTTCATTTTGACATTAAAATGGTCCATTTGACCAGACTAATTTGAAATACAATTCTTTTGGCAACTAAAGATTATTGAATAGCACAACCAAGCCAATAGTTTTTAATATGCTCCACTGTAAAAGAAACAAAAATCTTCACTTCATTCAGAATTTTCTCCTCTTCTGTGTTTGGAAATGAGACCTCAAGGGGGAAATCAGTGCTCAAGAGACCAAGAAGAAGTAAGGTCAGTAGATGGCACTCCTGGCCAACTCAGACACTGGGCTGGTCCGGCAGGGGCAATATACTTGGATTTGAGGCGGGGGGGGGGGGGGGGGGCCCGCCCCCCCCCTTGTGTTGGTTTTTAAGGGACAAAAGTTTTTTCCCCGACACCTCCCCCCCCCCCCGGCACCACCCCCCACTCCCTTG
>NW_008348580.1:944118-972241 GCF_000622305.1 Nannospalax galili | reverse complement strand
GGGGGGGGGGGGGGGGGGGGGGGGACGACTGCCAGCCCTCTTGTCTTGTGCTTTAAAGGACTAAAGTTTGTTCCCAGCACATCTACCCCTCCCAGGGCCCCATCCCCTACTCCTTGCACTGTCTGAAGATGATATGTTTGCAAAGGAACTTTACAAATTAGGTTTAGACAGTCCTGCAACCTTTCTTCAAAGCTGAAAACAGGCAGAACACTTGGGTGTTTAAGTTCAACACCACACATTCTGAAAGTGCGACAGCACAGAAGGGCAAAGCACACTGAAATCCTAGTTTCTTTCTTCTGAGGCTGGGGTGGAAGGAACAAAAGCTCAGGGTGTCAGTGACCCGCCTCAAGTTACTGAGTGGCTACCCAGAAAGGGCTGAGTTAATCTTCCTTCTTTGATCTCTCCTAGCTCCAAAATAAACAGCTCTGTCAAAACCTCATTCTGAGAGAGCTGAGCCATGCTGAAGACAATTGTGGTATTTGTGATCATTTCTTATCTTTAGGGAACTACTCCAGAATATAAAACTACAACACCTTGTCTTCCAAAGGTTTATTTCAAACCAGTTTAACTGGATAGACTCCTGGATTTTACTCATGTCTGGCAGGTGGATAGGGGTTTTATGATATTCTGAACATTAACTTGGACCCAGTGGATCACATCCTTAATCAAATCCCCTCATATCTTCCCTCCCTCCTCTAGACTTGGCTAAAAAAGATCTGGGTGGTTGTTTGTAACTCACACAAGGAGACAAGGAGCAGTGTGGGGGGGGTGGTGAAAAAAAATCCATCTTCGGTTAAATGCATGTAATACTTTTATTATTCCCTAAAAAGCTGTATAGTGGAAAACAGAGCCACCCAAAATGCCAAGCTAAACCACAGACAGTAATCTCTGATAACTGAGTAATCCTATTTCCCTTAATCTGAGGATATGGCTTGATAATAAAAATTTCGGGATTATATTTTTCTGGGTCTTTTCTTTTGTGTACATGAGAATCATTCAGTAGATGAATTCTCTACTGGCAGATTTTCCATGTTAGCCATCACTGATAGTTTCTAATGACACTCAGGCTAATTCTTTGCTTTGTTGACATGAGGTGCTTTCTATGTTCACTTTCTTTGGTAGTTAGAAAATATTTGACTCAATAAGCATTTTACCTCTTCCCTAGTCTCTTGAAGATTTGAGAAAAGGCAACAAACAATTCTATTGTGCCTGGTACTTTACCCAAATTTACAAAATCATTATCAAGTATTGAGGGCAATTATTAATGACTTGGAATTGCAATGTGTCCCCAAATGCTCAAGTGATAAGGGCTTTGTTCCCAATGCAGCAGATTTCAGAGAATTTGAGAAAGTGACTAGATCACAAGGGCTCTGTCTTTCTGGATGTATGAATCCACTGATAAGTTTCTAAGTTGACTGGAAAGTGATGGAAATGTAGAGGTGAGATCTAGTTGAAGGGAGTTATCTCTAATACATCTCTTCTTCCCCTGCCTCCCTTCCCTCCCTCCCTTCCTCCTCTCTCTCACTGTCCCTCTGTGTTTCTTGTTTACACAAGGTTTGTTCATTACACAGTTCCCGTGATGTTTTGCCTTATCATAGGCCCTAAACAATGATGCAATGACCACAGGCTGAAATTTCTGAAATCATGAACCAAAATGTACCTTTCCACCTTTAAGTTGTTTTTCTCGGATATTTTGTCATAGCAATGGAAGGCTAACTAACACAACAGTCAAAGGGAATGAGAGAAGAATGTTCAGGGGCTTTAAAGTTAGCCTTCCTTGTTTTTTTTCATCTATTTTATTTAATGTAAAATATCAGACACTCTGCACCACCCCATATTTGCACACGTGTTCTCTAGTGTGCCTCCCTTACACATTCAAATATAAAGCTAAAAACATTCCAGAACAATATTTAGGTAATGTTTAAGATTTTAAGAAAATTCTGGAGAATTAAGAAATATTTTTTTAATGTCGTTGAACACTGACTTTAAGAGATCACACCAAAGCTGACCTGGCCCAAAGCTGGTGATCTGAGGGTTAAGAAAACATTACTAGATAAAATTTCAAAAACCTGTTCTTGCTCTCAACTCCAAAACAAAGGTCCAAGGAGGTAAGAGCTTCTGTAGAACACACGTTCCTACTCCAGGGTAGCTGACACCGAAAGCATATGGACTTTTACTTATGCTTACAGGTGCGTAGGGAACGAGATATGCAACTGAGTATTACTGGCAGGTTGATGATATGCATGTGTGAAGCTACATTCAACAATAAACATTCCAAGGAATTAGTGGTATATTATTTAATCATATAAAGTGAAATTTACTCTTTTGGATACATGATACTCTTTGGTGTCTGGTTTGTAAGAACAAGTAAAAAGTTTGACAAAGAATCTATACTTTTCCCTAAAATCAGTCAGTTCAACACTATCCATTCAGGAAGGACAAGGTAGAAAATTGCTGGAGCTATATTTACTTAGTGAGCCATCTGATCATGGTACCCACCAGAGATGCTGAAGGAGATTGGAGAAAGCATAGAAACATTTCCAATGCCCTTAACTCCTGACATTGCTACTTCTGGGATCCTAATTCTGGATATGCTGTCCACTGGAACAGCCTTAATTTGGATATAAAGTATATCACGATCCTAATTCTATTCTTTCATTAGCTCTTACTAAAGCACAAGTTTACAAAAAGATAGCTAGCTATCTCTCCTCACCTGATTGGTCATGACTCTACATTCCACCTCACTAGTCATGCTAGGGAGCAAGGTGGCCAAGCCAACAATATGGCTGATTGTTGAGAGAGCGAAGATTAGGATAGCTAGGCTAGAAACAAGATGAAGAAGTTGGGTTTTACTCCTGTTACCACTGAGCTATACCTGGGCAGTGCAAAGCACTGGTGCTATTCCTATCCAACAATAAAGGGTATAGGTTGCAGACGAACTTTATAAATGAGGAATTTTAAATTTTAAGAGATTTTTGCTTCTATAAAATGGGAGAGAAAAAGAAGTCCTCAGAGCTGTAATATAACATTGTCCAATGAAAACAAAGATTACAAATTCAGGTACAAGATATTTTAAATAGCAGAACACTTAGGAAACACAACAATTTTAGAAAAATGCAGCCCTTTAATGTTCATGTTAATATTCATAGGTCAACTTGAATTAAACAACTATTTTAGAGGTTGTAGGAAATCTGCCTACACAAAAAAGATAAGAATACTTACTGTAATGAGTATCAACTCCATACAGAATGAGGCTTTTTCAAAATTCATGATGGTTGAAAACAGTTTATTTTAGTAAATAATGAAAATACTCCAATCGTATTAATTTACTTAACACAAGCTCTTTATCAGAGCTTTCAAAATTGTTTAGATCTTATCCAGATAGCTGCATTATGAGTTAACTGTCAAATTATAAGCTTTCTATTAGCTCAATTTTTAACATGGTAATCATCACTATTTTCTGTTTTATTAATTTTTTTTTTGGATAGGGTCTTCCTAGTCCCAGCCCTTCTGGAACTCACTACCAGGCTGGCCTTGATCTCACAGAGATCTGCCTGCCTCTGACTCCTGAGGGCTGGGATTAAAGGTGCGCACCACCACGCCCAGTGTTATTAATTATTCTTTACAATGCTAAGTGACAGTTTAGATAGGGATAAAATGAATGAGAAACTGAAGCCAAGCATTTATAATAAATATTTATCAATAACTGAGTGCCAAGTAGATACTATGCATCATCTTATTCTCCACGAAAACTGTCATCCTTCCAATAATTTATACGGTGGGTACTAGTATTATTTACAGACAAAGAAACTGGGGCTCATAAGAGTTCCCTAAACCCAGGCAAACCAGGCTTTCTTCTAGTCCCCAAACCATGTTCTTTCTTACTAAGTCACCTATTTGGGATAAAATACATAGAAATCAGGAATGAATAGGCAACACTTTAAGTTACCCCCCTTTCTGTACCTACGTAATTCATCCACCCAATGGAAAATACTCATTTTATGACAACAGAAGTGCTTTTATCTTATGTGCCTCCTTTGAAGTTGTGGATTCCCATTTATTTGTAATAAAGAGAAATTCTGTTTAAGAGGTAAGAGCTGAAGAGATGGCTCAGCAGTTAAGAGTACTGGCTGTTCTTGCAGAGGACCCAGGTTCAATCCTCAGCACCCACATGGCAGCTCTGGGGGATTTAACGTCCTCTTCTGGTCTCCATGGGTAATGCACAATACAGGTGCACTTACACACTTGTAGGCAAAAGTCATACACATATTTTTAAAAATGTAAAATTAAGAGGTAAAAAGTATATCTTCTGGGTAAAATTGTATAGATCTGCAGGGTCTTTAAAAGTTCCAACAGCACAATTTACCTGGTTGTTGTTAGTTTTCAATAATGGTGGTGGAGGTTCATGATGTAGGGGTGAAGAAGCAGAACTGCTTTCACTATCACTGCCATCACTCAAGCTGACCCTGAAGAGAAACACTGAACAGTTATATGCATCACTACAGACAGACAACAGTCAAATAACCATGAAAATAGGCATGAAAAGCAAGGAACACTGCCCATTGAAAAGCTGGTTTTAATATATAATTTTGACACGTACTGGCACTTGTTTTGTATCTGGACTCATGTCAGGTGTTCACCTGCTAGTTCTTTTCTAATGATCTCCAACTTCATAAGCGAATAAACTGGGACTCAGAAAATTGGGTCTCTCAGCTGGGGTTAGAGGTAAAATGGAGGCTCTAGAATTCAAAGCCAAGAAATACGACCCAAAGCTAGTGTTCAGCCACAGCCACTGCACTGGACTGATGTGGGAAGTCTAACATTCTAGAACCAACATTCATTATTTCTAAAGTGTCATGATTCAATATCTCTGCTACTGAGCATAGATATATAATTTATTGGAAACACAGTACACAAACTATATTTCAGATAATTGTTTTAGAAAAATATCTTTCAACATCTAAAGACAATAAAAACACCATCCTCTCCCTACTTATTTTTTTCTTCTGAGAATAAAACCGAACTTTTTTTCCTAGAGAGGAAATGGTTTTTCACTCCACTCTTCTGAATATATGTGCTCCTTCAGAAAGGGGCTTCAGTGTTCGCTCCCATCTCTGGTTATACTGTAACTTAATATAATGTTCTTCTCAGAGACAGAGAATGCTATAGAAATCAGGAAAGTTTTATTTTCACTCTGAATAGGCAATCAAATCCTAGCTCTATTATATATTTAGACAGTCATGATAGGAAACGAAAAGGATACATCAGAACATCCTTTTAGCAAACCAATAGAACTTGTTTTTCTTAACTATAAATTACATTAATGAAGTGCTCTGTTGAAGCACTGCTTTCAAACGCTTCTCAACTGAAGTGGAAAGCTGAGTATTTACACTGATTAAACAGTTGAGACTGCACAAGTGCTCTAAAGATCAAATGTTACACGGAGCTGCCATGCAGAGTGGAAAAGAAAACTGTCCCTAATGTACATTCACATGAGACAACTCACAAATCAGTAAAATATGTGATCTCTGGATGACCCAGGCTGACTCTGGATGGGGCAGAAAATGAGTAGGTAACAAACAGCTAATCTGGATGTTATAAACAATAACTTGGAAAACAATACAGAGCATGTATTTTTCTTTTTTAAAAAATATTTTATAGCTGGGCGTGGTGGTGCACACCTTTAATCCCAGCACTCAGGAGGCAGAGGCAGGCGGATCTCTGTGAGTTCAAGGCCAGCCTGGTTTACATAGTGAGTTCCAGGACAGCTGGGGCTACAGGGAGACCCTGTCTCAAAAAGACCAAAAATTACATATATATTTTATTTATTATTTTTATTTTATGTGTATACAAGAGTTTATTACCTGCATGTATGTAACTATGGCCATGTCATGCATGCAATGCCCATGCAGCTCAGAAGAGGCTGTCAGGTCCCCTGGAACTGGAATTACAGTTTTTAGCCACCATGTATGTGGGTTCTGGGAACAGAATCCAGGTCCTCTGCAAAAGCAGCCAGTGCTCTTAACTGCTGGGCCATTTCCCCAGCCCCATATTTTTCTATTTAATTAGCTAAACTGGAGAGCAGACAGTGGTTGGGATTTTGGTTGATCTAAATTAGTTCTTTAACTCCAAGTTTCAGCCCATTTTTTTTTAGGTCCTTTTGCCTTACCAATTTCCTTCTTATAGGATCACAGAGGGCAACATTACAAGGCCCAGGCTTTAAGGGTCCTATAAAGGTAGTACAGGTAGGTGTATTGGGGAGACCAAAGATGTCTTGAGTCTGACTATAAGTAGTCATAGAAGGATCTGGTATGGTTTACATTCTCTGAAAGGGCAGCTCTTCTCAAGGACACCAGGGAATTACCAGTTAAGTAGTATACAGATTGTCCATTCTTCTTAGGTATTTCAGGGCTATCTACATAGTAATGGATAATGGGGAAACATTTACTGCAATATATTATAAATATAATTGGATTTGAAGTTCAAGTAGATTGATATTTTTCTACTTAAAACACATTAGAGTAAGCATGCCTATTTGTTTTCCTCATGATAAAAAAATGAAATCCTCATGGCAATTTCAAGTTGACTATTAATTATAAGTGACATGAATCTTATAATGTGGAATTATGCCTCTCAGCATTAAAGCTACGTAAGGAATCTAATTGTCAGCATACTTACAAGGAATTTATTTTCTAGAAAACACACACAAGTGAACCTAGTTTTAATTAGGTCATACATATAATTGACGAGCCAATTATGTATATCTAACTACAAACAGCAGTTTCTTCACATGCTGAACCTCCCACAGGCAAGTCTATACCAACTCTGCAGATGAATATGACTCATGGCATATACTTTCAAATAACATGGACCTCTAATATAGCTTCTTCCTATAAAGGTTTTAGAAGAAAACCCCTCTTCTTTCTAGAAAAAGGGAAAATGGTTTCCTGTAAAAGTGAATGTAAGCACACCAGTTTCAAATTAATTCAACTATTTGTTCCCCTTCCCTGTTTTGAGATGGTAGGAGGGTGCCATGCACAGTGGCTCAAAGTTTGATATGTAAGTGAGGGTAATCTTAAACTTCTTATCCTCCTGCCTCTACCTCCAAGTACTGGGATTATAGGTAATGTGCCACCATACCCAGTTTATGCAATGCTGGGAATTGAACCCAGGGCTTTTAGCATAAGTAGGCAAACACTCTACCAATTGAGCTATAACTCATTCACATTTGCTGCCACTGTTTACAGTATTTCAAACATTTGTAATTCACCAGTAAGCTGGTGAAAAGGTATGGCTCCACTGCTGGGTCTCTCTCTCTCTCTCTCTCTTTCTCTCTCTCTTCCCCCCCACTCACCTGCGACTTCGGCTGCCCCCTCTATTTATAGGTCGCTCCATTTCAGAGTCATTGTCATTATCCTCTGCCTCATCAGATTCCTCCTCATTGTCGTCTGAATGCAGATCTTTCATGATAGACCTTAAAGGACCTGAGTGATGACAGTGAACCACAGCAATCAAACCAACACCTCAAACACACTTCACCATATTAGACACCGGAGAATACTTGCCAGCAGTGACCACTGGCTAAGAATAATCATTATTCTGTATAGTTATATGACTTAGCAACCAAATTCAGGACAGTATCTAGAATGTAATAACTACTCAATACTATTATTCACCATAGACTCCCCCACATGTTTATTAAAGAACTTCTATTTTATAGGACTTTTTTCCTGTATATTTTGCTAAATTAATCCATGTACTGAAAAGCTGCAATTAATAAACCACTGTGGATGTAGCTCATTCTTGGTAATGTAGCCTTTGTGTGGTAGTTTTTGATCTATTAAAGTTTAGCTGTTTCTTTTATTTCAAGGTCAATTTCAGGTCAAGCAAGTCAAGTTTAGATTATAAAGTATTTCAATTCCATGGTGTAATGACCCATCTCTGATCTTCCCATTGATCTTGAACAGCAAGTCTTGTTACAACAATTTTATATAGCCAATTTGCATGTTACTTTTTAAGAAATTCCTGGCAAAATATCAGCATGTATTAACATAAATATGACCATGTAATAAAGCAAGTACCCAGAAAATTCAAGACCATATCCAGTATTAGAGAGAGAAAAAAAGAGTTAAACCCACTTTATTTTAGGACCAGACAAACCTGAAAACACACATACATTCATTTTGAGGATCACCCCTCCATCTTACTACTCTAAATATGATGAAAATAAAATAGGTATTTTTAATTTTGGCAAAAGAACACGTAAGGCAATCAAGAAAATGCAAGAGGTATTTTCATTTGGGATCTATGATAGGAATCTGAGCTATCACTAAGTACTCAGTTCTAAAATATTCCCTACAATTTCGCATTCTGCAAACGTGGATTTCTCTGCTTTAATTTATGGTCTTATTCTTTGAAAGTTAATGAAACAAGATTTCTGAATAGCCACATATTTTCTTGGAAGCTTAGCCTTAGCCCAATACAGTCACCAATTTAATCTCTTTTTAAAACACACAAGGTCACTTGAAATTCTGTGTGGCTAAGGAGAATAGTGATGTTCACTATGATACTAGAAAACAAATTATTCACTGACACTCTTTCATTCCACATATTTTCTTGGAAGCTTAGCCTTAGCCCAATACAGTCACCAATTTAATCTCTTTTTAAAACACACAAGGTCACTTGAAATTCTGTGTGGCTAAGGAGAATAGTGATGTTCACTATGATACTAGAAAACAAATTATTCACTGACCCTCTTTCATTATGTAAAAATAAAACAGAGCCCACATTTGAAGATTTTTATATATACATGGAAAATATAATTTGATATATGTTCTAGTTTAATTTAGTCAGTGTACTGGTTAACATCTGATCATGAATAGTGAAAAACAAATTTAAAATACAGAAAATGCACTTTTTCTTTTAAAAAGTCCTATTAAAATGTAGAAAAACAAATGAGAGATATCTGGAGAGGAAGTATGCGAGCATATTGCTCTGTCAGTGCCTCCGAAGTCAGGTTCAGTTAGCTAGAGTATTTCCTTAGGGAACTCCCTGGAATGGGCTGTGTCTATAATCTGTTTGTGAAATGAGAATAATATGATGGCAGGGACTGGAAAAGGGGGAATTTCTAGAACCTGGCCTCATATGTCAGAATAATACTCAAGTGCATTCCTGGGGGAAATAAATACAACTGCATAAAAGTCAAGTTACCATTCAAAATAATAAAACAGTAGAAGATAGGTCATAAATAAACTCATTAAGATATTTTATAGGAAAAATGTCACATTGTTTGCCTGGGAGCTGCTGATACCTTGTTGCCTGGTCTGGGACGGCGTGAAGCTGGAGCTAGAGCTGGAGCTGGAGCTGGCAGGACTGGGTTGTTCCGACTTTAGAGAAGAAGAAAAAGGCATCATCAATAAATTTATGAGACGCTACACATTGAAAATGAAAATAATCTTGCTGTTTAAAGCAGCCTCTACAAAAAAGTCTAATGTTATGCAAGGAAAATGACTACACTTAACACTGTCAAAAAAAACTAACACAGGAGAGTCTTTATGCTTTGACCACCTTACTTTTTATTAGATTAAATAACACATACAAACTCTTAATAACAAGAGATAAACCCCTGGGTGTTACATGAAGGAAGAACCTGGGTTTGATTTTACTCCTGACTACTGATATGCATATCTCTTCCTAAGTGATACCTTGATAGCCCTTTCTACAATGTTTGATTCACTCAACTGTGTAAAACATAGTAATAATGAGACCAAGGTCTTTAGTTCAATCACATTATGAGCCAGTTAATTTCACTCTGGTCCAAGGTCATGACCCAATCCTAACCCTATTCACCCATAGTTCAAAAATGGAGGCCAATGTTTTGCAGACCCAGCCAAGTCCCACAAATGAGTCAGGCAAAAATGTTGCTATTATTATTATTATTATTATTATTGGGCCTTTTTGAGACAGGGTCTCTCTGTAGCGCAGTTGGCTGGTAACTTGCTATGTAGACTACGCTGGCCTCAAACTCATAAAGATCAGTCTGCCTCTGCCTCTGCCTCCCATGTGCTGGGAATTAAGGCATATGCCACTATGGCATTATTTATTTTTTTAAAGGAAAATGTCAGTTTTTACAAGAGATATCATAATAGGCAAAGGTAGCTAACATCAGATACATGGAAAGAAATGTGCAAAGACATGGACCATACCATTAATGCATCTTAAGGCTAAGTTCATTCTTAAATAGCTTAACATTTGGCTCTAAGAGTGAACCATTTCTACCTATTTTTTAAAGTAATTAATATTTTTTTATTTGTACAAGTGGTTTGATTGCTAGTATGTTTGCTGGTATGTATGTAGTGCCCACACAAGCTAGAAAGGGAGACAGAGTCCCCATGTGGGTGCTGAGAGTTGAACCTGGGGCCTCTGGAAGAACAGCAAGTGAGAGCAACAGCCTCCATTGGGGTGCTGAGAACCAAACCCAGGTCCTCTGGAAGAATAACAAGTGCTCTTAATCCCTGAGCTGTCTCTCCAGCCCCATGTACCTATTTCTAATGTGTTCATATTTTCAACTACATGTTCGTTACTTTGGAAATATGTGAGGTCTTCCCATGTAAGGACATGCTATTTTTTCTTTGCCAAATGAATAACCAACCTAGAGCATGCACCATAAGCACCACCAGAAGCCACTAAGTGAGGATGAGACTCTAGTTTATGCCAGCTTCTCACTGTTCTTTTCATCTCCCCTTCCTGCAAAGGACTCCCACCCTTCTTCCTAAGCAGCACGAAGCTCCACCAACTGGGACACAAGGAAGCACTTTGGGACATTCCTGATGCACACTTCACATCCTCAGGCTGGACGGGAAAACAGGTGTCAACAATCTACCACTCATTCTCAGGAAAGCAGCCAGACAGGATCTCTAATGAGAAGCAGGCAGCCCACCAACCCTTCACTACTGCCAGATTTACTTGAGAACCGTACAATGTCCTACATACTGCTGTTTGCAGGTTACGAAGCAGAGTTAATTTACAAGCCCAAATGCCTGTGTGAGGCAGTTTTCATTTCAACTGAATGGCTCTGGCTCTTCTACAGTTGAGCCTCAATGGGAAAAGGACATTCATTTAGCATTTATGTGAAATACCCAGCTGTAAAACAGCTCTCCCAGTGCCCAACGCGTACTCAGTTTCCTCTCCAAGCTGCTCTTTTCAGGCATGAAAAGTGTCTGAAAATGTGCAAATGGTATTATTTTGATAGTTCTGGAAACCATTTGGGAAAAAAAATAAAGAAATTTCCTTACAGAGAAGTGAGAGCTTCAAATCCCCATCCTGCCTAACCAGTACATGTTGCACTGGACTTAAAGGAGCATTCTGCCAGAACTATTTGCTGAGAACAATATTAACTAGAAATAATAAGGGAAGGCAGTGGCCATCCCACCAACAACCCACCACTGAATTTGACTTTTTTGTCTTAAGTGTTATGCAGACTCCAACACCAAACTGCAATTTTTAGCATCTTACTCATAAACCTGGTTAATATTTCAACAATTGCCAATTACCTGAAAACAGATAAGTAGTAAAGAATAATATAATGGGAGAAAAAGGCTATATTTAAGATTATTTTTACTATTTTCAATAATGTGCTTCAGAGGATGACGCTTCTGGCCTATGTAGACTCCTGCACTCATGTCCACAGACAGGTAGGCAGGTACCCGCACGCGCACGCGTGCACACACACACACAAACTTAAAAATCAAATCTTTTCAGCCAGGCGTGGTAGTGCACGCCTTTAATCCCAGCACCTGGGAGGCAGAGGCAAGTGGATCTCTGAGAGTTCAAGGCCAGCCTGGTCTACATAGTGAGTTCCAGGACAGCTGGGGCTACAGGGAGACCCTGTCTCAGAAGACCAAAAATAAATAAATAAATTGATTAAATTAAATAAAATCTTTTCTACAAGATCTGTGTGTGTGTGTGTGTGTGTGTGTGTGTGTGTGTGTGTGTGTGTTTTAAAGCTAGTCATGACAGTAGGAGTTGTAATCACAACACTGGAGACAACAGATCCCTGGGGGCTTGCTGGCCAGCTAATCTAACCTATTCAGTGAGCTCCAAGCTAATGAAAGACTCTGTTTCAAAAAACAAGGTGAGTGGTGAGAGAGGAGTGACAGCCAAGGCTGTCCTCTGGCCTCCACACGCATTTGCACATGCTCACATACAAAATAAATTATGAGAAAATCAGAAGTGTTTATCTATCTATAGATAGTATTCTGGTATGTATCTCAATGTGTTTTTCAAGAAGGTATTCTGACAGAACCTGGTTATTACTCAAACACTTTATGAAGCATGTTCTTTCATGCTATGGTGGATGGACCTTAAACACAGACTGAGTACCACAAAATTCATCCTGACGTTAACCATTCAAAAGCCCTTTTGCTACCAGAAGAGGTTAACACTATCTTCAATTCTGACAAAAGAACTGTAGTTTAAGTGTATTTTTAAGAAAATCACATCCATTATAAACATAAACCAAAAGTAGTAATATAAACTACTGATTATTTCCTTTATCAAAAAGAAAAATCCTGGGGCCGGAGAGATGGCTCAGTGGTTAAGAACACTGTCTGTTCTTGCAGAAGACCCAGGTTTGAATCCTAGCACCCACATGGCAGCTAACAACGGTTCGTAATTCCAGTTCCAGGGTATCCAACAGCCTCTTCTGACCTGCGCGAACATTGCACAACACGGATGCACTTAACCAGAAAAATCCTTAAGAGGGCTGGATTAAGAGTTTTACAGGCCCTCAAGATTGACAAGCTACAGTAGCCTCCTTTCTTAACTTTATCTTCTAAGAGACTTTAAAAATTTTTATATTCCTTTGTGTGCACATGAATCTATGAACAATATACCAAAAGTTAATATTGAAATTCTCCTGCTGAAAAAAATGGTTTTTTGTTATTGTTGATGATATTCTTGTTTATCAATAGTAACTAATCCATTTGTCCACTCACAATACAGTTATTTATATATAGTAGGCCTAAAACAAGGCATATCATCATTACTTGTGATTTATGTATATAAATTTACCATGACTGGAAATGGGCTCATCAGCATTAAGTGGCTATGCAAAATCATTTTGTAATAGATTTCTACAGAAGATTACTTTTATCTAGGACAAGTATGAAAGTCCATTATGTTTACAAATCCGAGAAGTCAAGTGTTTAAAAACAAAACCCCCATCAAGGTAGATCACAGGAGAGGGCTTTTAGAATCTGTCACTGTTTCCTATACCAAGGGCAGACCTCCTCCTAGGCAACACACATCACAGTTCTGTCTTTCATAATGGGCAACTATATTTATGAACAGAATTTCAGCTTTAGGCTGAGTATGGTGGTATATGCCTTTAATCACAGCACTTAGGAGGCAGAGGTAGGTGGATCTCTGGGAGTTTGAGACCAATGTGGTTTCTATAAAGAGTTCCAGGCCATCGAGGGCTACAGAGACCCTGTCTCAAAACAAACAAAAAACCTAGAACTTCAACTCTGATCTTGTGGGAGAAGGACCTGTATCTAACTTGGTCCATATCCTATATATGAGGAAGGCAGGTGCTATGAACTAAACTGTATCCTCTCCCATGATCTACTAAAGCCCTCACATCAATGTAATAGAGAGAAGCCAGACCTTTAGTATGTAATTAGGTTTAAGTAAGGTGTACATGATGGAATTAGTGCCCTTGTGAGAAGAAACATCAGAGAACTCTACACACTCTGCCCTATCCCTATCCAAGCAAGATGATAGCTGTCTGCAAGTCAAGAAGAAAGCCCTTACTAAGCATCATGATCTTGGACTTCTAGCCCTCAGAACTTAGTGTTTGAACCACAAAATATTTTTTATGGGAATTCAAATGGACAAAGAGAGCAAGACATATATGGTTTTCTTTGAAACATGATCTCCCTGTAACCTCAGCTAGCCTGGATCTCAGAGATCCACCTGCTTCTGTTTCCTGAGGGCTGAGATGAGCCACCCACCCTGCAAGCCAGACATATTTTTAATAGTCATTTTCTAAATGAAGAAACTGAAGCACAGTAATATTAGGTGACCAGAAGGTGATATGTACAAAGACATTTTATGATCTCTACCCAATGCAGACGAATGGTAAAGTGAAACACTTTATCCCAGGAATTACTGTACTAGAATCAGTGGCTTCTCACATTTGTCCAAACAATAGTACCAGGAGTCCTGACTAGGAATCTCATTAGCTTGTTAACTTCTGCAAAGGAAAACAGTTTTTCCTCTTAACTGCCCTCATCCTTTTGACACTAGCCTTGATTAAGAGGAGTAATGACGTGACACAGTACCACAATTTGTTTTCAAAAGTACCCTACTTTCTCTTCCTAACTCTACAGTACAAAATTTCATAAAATCCAAGAAAAAAATGTATTAAATACTATGTTAACAGCATTTTCTTTGAAAACAAAGTGAAATTGAGGAAAGGCCACTGGAAGCTGCAATCTTTACGATTACTTCTGTCGTGAACACACTAAGATGATGTATCTCTTTTCAGTAGATCCTGTACTTGTATTTAAGACAACCTGGATGAGCTTGATGTTAAATCAGAATTGTATTTTGCCTTCTGGGCTCTTACATGATCAAAAGCTATTGCTATGTCCATCATTTTTCTTATAACACAGCAAGAGTACTAAGAATTTGCCTCTCAAGTAACTGTTAACAAAACAAGAAAAGTATTTATTTCTGTTATAGTCTGTATTTTCCAATTTCAAACATAAAATCATCCTGGATGCCAAAATAAATGGCTTTGTATTGAAGCACCTCTATTTTAACAACTGCATTTGCTGTCTTACCATCATCAACTTCACTATTATTAAATGCTGTCATCTTTTGAATTCCCCACTCCCTGTATGAGAACACAAAATCTCATTAGGAAATGAAATGGCCTTGGGGAACAAGGGTCTATAAATCTTTCCATAAGACCCTTTTCCTCACTTGGAGATGGCTATAATTTTCTTTTAGCTTCCTCTCTTTAAAGCAGAAGAGTCTAAAGGCTTTTATCTCTCATCACCAATCTTACTTTGAAGACTGCTGACTATTGTAGCCAGAACATTTGCTCTTTCAAAAAATCCAGTTGTTCCAAGATCTTGTATGTGGCAGATGTGTTCTAACAGATTACTGGCCATGAGTCCTTACTTGCTAAGAGCTTTTGGAATGTGAAATCATCTGGAAACAGACTGCTTACAGTCACACCACCTACAAACATCTGATCAAGAAGTATGTGAATGAAGTAGTTTCCCAAGTAAATATTAAATATACCATTTCATTGTAATGCCAGGATCTTGGTTTCCCTCTTCTCCCTTCCTCCCTCCCTCCCTCCCTCCCTGCCTCCAAGATTGTTCCAAACACAGTTATTGGAGACGAACAATGGACAAAGAATGAACTTTTAATGGAACATCAAAACACAACTGATCATCAGTTCATGAGAAGATATTTCTGCAACCAACTGCTGTCAGAACCCTTTTCATTTACTTTTGAAATAACCCACCTATACAGACCTCCGGAAATGTTAAATAATGGACATTATTTTCATTTCTATGCATTTATAAGGATAGAACTGAAATGGATAAAGTACTAAATAGTATGTTACATGTGGGTATAGTCTCAGCTTGGGATAATAAAATTTTAAATATTAAATTGAATGAATTCAGGAAATAAAAGTGGTAATTAAACAAAATTAACTAAAACACATATATCATAAGAGAGGATCTTAAGATATTTAACAGAATTTTCTTATTATTTTAGACCATTTAAAAAATGGATTACTTTATACTGTTCATAGAGCATTTGACTGACAATAATAGAATCTTTATTAACTTATACAAGTTCCAAGACAATGTTAGTTTTAATCTTTGAGTTATCTTGCAGAATTTTCCTCATTAAATAGGAAGCCTGGATTTATTATCATGGCAGTGACACTAAAAGTTCATTTTATTAGGTCAGAGTATATTTATATGATTTCCATTGTACTTTAACATAATACCCTGGAAATAAATGTTGACTTTAACCATCACTATGCCAAAAATGCAACATTTTTCTCATAAATTTGTACAACAAATTATTGATCATTACAAGAATTAATTCTCTGTGAGCCCTGTATCTTCCTAATTTGGAAAGCAGTGTATTTGTGAGGTAATAACCTGAAGCCCTTCCCTCTACTTCAGTCAGGAAACCATTTAAAAGGTCTTTGAGAATGAGTAAACACCTATGTGTTGTGGAAATGTATATAAGCTAATCCACAGGATAAAAGAAAATAACAGAATCCCCATGTTTACTTTCGTCTTTGCTTTTTAAACTCAATTTTTACATGTGGCTTCTTGTACATCATATGTTAATACAATGACTATTTCTATACCTGGGAAATGTATATACATTGGAGGTAGATGATTACTAATGGAAATGAGTTTTAATATCAACCCTACTCAAAATTATCAACTTTAATTTTGTAATTTACCTGCTCAAATTACAAATGTTACACAGATTTCATAGCCTGGAGTGATGTTCTAAGAAGACAGGACAGAATCATGACAATGCACTTGACTATCCAGACTTTTGCATTTTACAGTATTTTGTGCTCAAAGTTAGCTTGAGGCCAAAGGTTAAACATTTAAGTTAAATAGAAATACTGTAACAGAATTTCTTATCCTAAAGCCACACAAAGTTATTTAAAAGATTTTTAAATGCTTATAGAATTCAGGGCTGGACAGATGGCTCAGTTGTTAAGAGCACTGGCTGCTCTTGCAGAGTACCCAAATTCAGTTCCCAGCACCTACATGGCAGATAACAACTGTCTATAACTCCAGTTCCAGGGGATCCAATACTCTCTCTGACCTTTGTGGACATTGCATGGCATGGGTACACTTACATGCATGCAGGCAATACACTCGTGCACGTAAAATAAAATAAAGTGATATAGATTATCCTCGGTATGACTCCATCTGACTCTCTGCTTTTATAGTGTTTTCTAAAAATTATGTAGTATAAAATAAAACAGCTTATAAACTGCCAAACACCTAAATATGCTGTACTTACATTAATTTCTACTGAAAATGGCAAGTCTTAACAAAAAGTTTATTTAAATGAAGCTCTTTTAAAGACACCTGATCTGTGTTCATGGAAATGAACTAAAATACCACAAACGTGGCACATTTAAGAGATTGTTCTCATTGGAAAACATCAGGAGGTAGATTCCTTTGTTTTGTTCTCGGTGAAGCCCTTTTGACAATTCAATGCTCAAAATCACATATTCTTTATTAGTGATACTAAGTTCCCATCAAGCATAGCAGGAGCAGTACCTGAATTTCCATGCACACATCTTATAGAAGCCTAACAGTTGCTGTTCTTCATAAATCAATCTATTGTTGCACTTCATAATGAGAAGGCAGATTTATTGCCTTTTATTGCCTTTTCTCACCATCAGAAAGATGCCTATTTGGGTAATAGAACATTTCTCTTCTTAGAGGGTGTTTGGGTTTAAGAAGGCAGGGGCAAGAACCTTTAACATCTGTTCTCTTCAAATGAATTGACACCTCTAGTTGTCACCGCTAGGATGCTGAAAAGCAAATACCCTAAGTTGATGAAATTCTCAAACTTGAAGAAGCACATTTTAAATCCACTGAAATCATCCCTAAAACACACATTTGAGATTTGAAATTTATAAAGTAAAACAGGAAATTTAGATAGCTATTATTGCCACTCAATACCATCCAATTGTCACCCAGGTCAAACAACAGCAGTTCAGAATAAAGATCTGGGATTCATCATCTTAAGTTTTCTCTAACCCTGTTTAAAGAACTGACTAGTAAGATTTTGGTCATTGGAATCTCAATATTGTGTATGAAAAATGAAAACAGTTTATAATAGAGACTTACATACTTCAATTTTATTTACTTAATGTTTTCCCCTTAGGTAGTAATATTTAAGAATTATGAACTTTAGACTTCAATTTTTCCCAGAGGAAGTAACAGCACCTTTTATTTAAGACTTACAGAAAGCATGTTTCCACTCAGATATTTCCTATTTAACAAATTCTGTTTTGAGGAAATAAACACTGAATACATATTTTGAATGAAAATAAATGTTAATGACACACATAAGGCTCTTTTCCTGATTGGGTCTGAGATCCACATACAGAATATAGACCTTACAATATCACAGTCCATACACTTCAATTTAAGAACAAGAAAAAAGCACTTGTCAGGATCTAATTTCTAGCCATCTGGCTTTAAAAATACACATACACACGCTCACTTCAGTCAGGTTTGACATTCTTAGCAAGGAAGTAGATCTTGATGGATCTAAACATAAGTTTCAGTAATCATGGCTCTACTTTTGGGAACAAGTTATCTTTAAACAAGTGCCATGATTCCCACTAGCAAACAGTCAACCACAAATTTAAAATGGACACCACGTAGAATAAACAAATAATGAAGGGCAGGTACTGAATTCAATAATCTTTATGTTGAAGAGAACTAAACAGTCTTCTGGCCGTGAATATGGAACACTGCCTTGTAAGCTAACACTTCTTGCTACTTTGGGCTATCTTTTATCACTTAAGCAATGCTTTTTGACAGTTTTATAGGCTGTAACCTAAAGACTTCAGTATTTATAGTTTTTACTCACTTGGGCTTTCTGCTCTTATCCACTGGTTACTAATCACTAAATAGATTATTTTTTATGGGACTGAAATTAGCTCAAAGGATGTCCTTCAACAATGACAGTTCAGGATGGCATCGGCTCGGTCTTTTTGGCCCCTTTCTCACTCTCTTCAATTTTCTTTTCCTTACAGACAAGTTAATAAGGATCCAAGATCCACACGATTCAATTAGAGCAATAGCACAAATGATTTACTGCATTCTTAGAGGAAAGTTTAGAACCATTTCTGATTCCATCCTCAGAAACATCCAATTTCAGTATCCCCAAAACAAGTTAAAAGCTAAACTTGTTTAATTTTTACAAAACAAGATCATTTCCTATTTGTACTTGTAGAATTCAGGAAAAGAAACTCTACAAACCTCAATGTAGGCATGTATAAGTATGTGTGCATGTTTCAAATAAGTACGTGATATTTTAAAACCAACATTTTTAGTTTGGTAACATGCCTTTTCAATTTCTTTCAACATTGTCCAAACTCCTTTTTATCCTTTTATCGACTACACATAGAATACCAAGGGTTGAAAAGCAAAGAAAACACAGATCTTCCTTTTGACTTGATTGTACTTGACATAAACATCTCCTAAGAGACTGGCTGGTTTTATCTTATGAACAGTGTAAAATGTGCAATTCTATCATCTCTGCTAGCTTGCTACTGGAAACTTGAAAGTCAAAATTAGTCTAGAAAGTAGTGTTTCCTTTTAAGCTATACCTATGAAAGAAAGCTAGCAAAACATTGACATTATTATATCATGAATTTCCTGATAAACCAAACAAATTTCAGAGCTCTCAGAGCACGTGTAGCTGAGGGGAAGGCGAAGTGAGGGAGAGTGGCTTTGGAGAAGCAGCGGGCTCTGCTTAGCACTCTAAACTCCAATTCTCTAAATACGACTCTTCTCAGAATGAAAAAGACACATTATGATCAACTTCTGTTCTCTAAAATTATACCAGGATGAAAAATTTCAAAAGGAAATGTCACAAAAAACATACAAAGCCCCAAATGTCTTTTAAGCTTTTAGGTATCTCCACATGAAGGCAAATTCAATACATTCTATATCAACAGAAAAAAGTAAGATTAACATTTACAAGTAACTACTTGGCTTATTTATGCACACTATTAACTATTTGAAAATCATGTGACTGCATTAACTTATACAGACCCACAGGGAAAAAAATTTCCTTGAATATATTTTCAGGTAATATTTACTTCTGATTAATGTACATGCTTTCTGATAGTCCAAATATATAACCGAATAACTGTCATACTTCTCTAGGGGAAAATGAAAGATGTTATTGCTCATGTGTAAAGATTTAAAAACACTGATGACTGTAAATTCTTTAAATTTTGTGACCACTTAGATTTTGTTTGGCATATATATATCCATCTGAAGCCATCTCAAATTCCACTTAAACAGGCATATAACCATTCAATGAAAATGTAATACATGCCCTTATACAAGAATTTACAGTTATAGTTTTTTTAATGTTTAATGAAACATCTTAATAAGCAATTAATTGCTAACTGATTTTTTTATCCACTTTAGTGGTTAGATGGCAAGGGTTACTATAAGTTCTTTGCAGGGAAGTTTTGCAACGTTTATTCTTACACCTAAAATATGGGAATGGGAAAATACATTTTAAAAGTGTGACTTTTCAAAGTATGATGAAATAGGAAGAGAAATATTATGCTTTTCTGAATAAAAAGATTCAAATTAGTATGATACTTAGAGTTCTACGTTTCAGCATCTCTAAGAAAATAAAAGCTTGCTCATGAGTAGGAGGAAAAACACTTCTATTTCTTTAATACGTATTTGAAGAATTCATTGGTGTTAAAGTGTGTAAATATTCTAAAGTTAGAGGGAAAAGAAATCATTCTTATACTTTAAATCATTCTGGGGGAAAATATATCAAGGCTCTACCATTCAATGGGGTACTGTAAATTAATACTGCCTATTGTATAATTTTGTCAACTAGATTAAGTATGTTACATGCAAATTCATGGCCTAAAATTGGAAAGATTTTCTTGAATTATCCCATAACCTGTGCCCTTGTTCTTTCACTCTCATCTCCTTTGTAACTTCTTAGAAACTCTTTCCTATAGTTACTGGTAAACAAACTTTACATACAGCTGGCTTTCAAAAGTAAGCAATAGAGCAAAGAAAGAAATCATCCTCATCTCTTTCAAAAGAAAACAGGGTAGCCCTCAGGAATACAGAAGCACCCAAAGTTCACATGTGTAAGGAGGGAACTGCGAACTGTTAGAACGATCCTCATGAGAAGAAAGAAATCTCTGCAGGCACCCACATGTATATTTAGATTAGATTAGCATTTTAAATGACAGCAAATACATGGTCATGACTTCGCAATTGCTCATTCATCCAACACGCACACAGAGGCTAATCAGAAGCAAACATCCACCCTGAAGTGTTTTTAGAAATAGCTTCTTCCACCTGATACTACTGTGTGTACAGTAAGCAGACATTCTGCTAGAGAGATCAGATGTCAAACATTTAACTCTCTCCTACTATACCCAGATCTTGAATCACTGCTTTATAATTCCAGAATGTTTTCTAAAGTAAGTCTGACACCAGTAAATCCCCTGATTTACTTTGTATAGTTTTCTTGTTGTTGTTTTGTTTTGTTTTTGTCTTTTTGAGGCAGGGTCTCCCTGTAGCCCCAGCTGTCCTAGAATTCACTATGTAGACCAGGCTGGCCTTGAATTCACAGAGATCTGCCTGCCTCTGCCTCTCATAGTGCTGGGACTAAAGGCGTGTGCCACCATGCCCGGCCTTCTTTGTATAGTTTTATGAAGTACACAGCAAAGAAAATACTACATAAAGGTTCCAGAATTTTTGTCATATGGCTATTTTAACTGTAAGAATTGGCCCTCCTATCAGTAGCAGCACACACTTCTATTCCATAACAGGAGAAAGTTACTTATAAAAGATCACATTTGTGTGTGTGTGCAAATAAAGTTTGGTAGTACTAAAAAGTGAAGATGCTGAACATGAAATTTTAAGTTTCTATTCATAACTCTTATTTTGTAGTAAATTAAGAAAAACACAACATAGATATTACTATAACTATACCTGCAATATTGTTATTGCATATATACGTATATGTATTGAAATTCATATATTTTAGGGTATGTTAGTAAGAAGCAGATAGTAAATGTGACTATCTGCTCTACGACGGGGGAGAAGTTATTTAAAAGGCAAACAATTTTTACCCAACATGAATTTATGTTTTAATCTAAGTGTCAAATATTTTGAAAACTCCAGATCAACATACAGGTGGAACAAATGGAATAGTATTCAGGGCTCAAGTTCTAGAAACATCATGCCTGGTTTGAACCCCGATTCCACCACTTTGTAGCTGTGTGACCTTAGCCAAGTAATACACTCTAACCATGTCACCAACCCTCACCTGTAAGGAATGTGAAGGGAATTTCATGGTACCAGTTCATAAAGTGACTGAACGGAGACAGGGCAAAGTGGTTAGGAGGAATATTAAATAAATGATAATTAAATATTAGTTACTATTATCATCAATAAGAATAACTGTGAAATTAAGTCCCCTGGACTTAATATAAGAAAGTCCACTGCACTTGCTCAGCCTCTCCCCCATGATGGCTTTCAAACCTGAATAAACTTGACACTTCTAAGAAGTAAAACAATTTCTTTGATATTGGCCCCAAACTTATTTTCTCACCAACTTCTCAAGCAGGAAGCTTATATAGTGTCTAGTTCAATGCCTCAAATATAGAACATTCTATAAGAGACTTTATACAAAGAACAAGTGAAGATGAGATTTTTTTTTTTAAAAAAAAGACAAACACAAGTATTTATAGGTAAGAAATGTCTGGTCAAGTAATTATTAAGAATTCACAGGAAAGAGAAGTGAAACTCACTGAAGTCATCCCATTGCTTGGGAGTAACAGGATTTTTTTTTTTTTTTTCTCCAGCATAAAATTGTGACAAGATTTTCAAGAAAAAGATGTACCTTAAGAAAATACTAATAGTGAGATACTGTTCTTTTAACAGTTCATTTCAATTTTACAGACTTGCATGCTTCTGTCATATGGTAATGGGCCTTGAGAATAAAAGGCAAAACAGATGAATACTGACTGCTTGGTGACAAAAATATTTGCTCAGTTTTTGCTACTTGTAAAAAGTTCTACAGAGGTGGCCTGGGTGTGGTCGCACATGCCTTTAATCCCAGCGCTAGGGAGACAAAAAAGCAGGCAGATCTCTGTGAGATCAAGGTCAGCCTAGTCTACATAGTGAGTACCAGCCCAGTTGGGGCTACAGGAAGACCCTATTCAAAAACAAAACAAAACAAAACAAAACAAAAACAAGCAAACAAAAACCACGAATCACAAAACAAAGTACTAAGCAGGAGTCCTGAGTTGCAGAGAACCCTAGAGCGTAATTAAAACTCCTTTGTGTTGTCTGGAAAGTAAGACTGTGAATATAATTCATTATACAGTACCTGCTTGTGTGGCATCATTACTGTCAATTTATTTCTTCCCTTTCCTTAACCACAATCATTACAGACTACAGACATACAATTCCTGCACTCCAAGAGAGGTCTGTTATAGGCAGAAGCAAATGTCAATGTAGCTAAGAAAGAGTATTTCCAATGTTAATACAATCCCCAAACTTGTTTTTAATGCTAATTCTGTACCTACTTTAAAATTTAATATAACCTAACACAATTACCATCAATGGGATGCAGGTGTTGGGTAATTGTATCAGTATCAACACTACAGGCAAATTAAGATTTCTTTCCCACATGACGAAGTTCTGATGAATATCAATTCATTGGTTTACTGAATCCTAAAGATCAAAAGGCCTGGCATATGGCATTAATAAATCAAACAGAGTCATCAAATCTACACTCTGTTTTCTTTGGCTAAAACTGCAAAGTTCTACTTACAGCTCCTTATTTACTCCTAAAAATCCTCTGCCAAACCAAATTTAACTCACCAAGAGTACAAAAAATACAGACAAGCCCAGCTGCATGCACCCTCTGGGGCTTTTGAAGTTGAAGGATCCCACTGTGTGATGGTCTCACTCTAGATTATAGGTTTCCCCCCTTCTGTTAATTTTTGGGAGGTCATAGTCAACTACGATTTCAACCAAAAATAAAACTTGCCTCCAGACTCAGACTGGGAAGTTATGAGATATTTTTATTTACAGACAGAATGTACACTAAACGAAGTACTTAACAGAAATCTCTAAGGTTGTAACACATATGCTGAAAACAATAAAGAATTCTCCAGAAACTTTTTCTCACTCTATGAAAATAACAAAGAATTCCTGGTGCTGGAGATTTTATTCTGGCATTTATAGTTCAATGACTGTCTTTCTAATGAAATGACTCTAAACTGTGTGACATGGTATTAGCTGGAAAAGAAGGGGTGAAGAAAAGATAACCGAAGTATGAAAAAAGCCCAAGACAAATATATCTTTTAGTTATTTCTCTATGGAGATTATTTTGATAGATAAATAATTTTAATCCCACCTACTTCCAATCTTGAAGAATATATCAAAGTGCATGTTGGGACTACGTACTTAATAGTTCCACTATAGTGTTTTATATTCTTCGTAAAACTAATCTGCACTTTTCAAATATTTTACAATAATGACGTTTGAAATATATAACAAAATGTTTGTCCTTGGTTCAACTGAAAACATACCCTAGAGAAATAAGAAATACTCTCTTTTCCATATCCAGAAGAATTTTACAAAGATCTAATAAATTATCCTAAAATACTAAAATCTCAACCAAGAATCTTTATTCAATCTCTAACACACACTGAAACTGTGACAATTAAAAATGTATCCAGTGCCAAATGTACCAGTACATTTTAAAAACTTATCCCGTTGAGAACCACCATCCACAACAATCTTAAGTCATCTTTAGAAGACTCATACAATCAAGTACTGACATTTTAGTAAAGATAAATTTGAGACAATTATGAAATGATATCTTTAATCTGACAGGACACACTTCAATGGTCTCTCTCTAACCTTGATGCTAAAAAGTTGGGAGCAAACTAGAACCTTCATAGCTCCTGGGGTATTTAGGTTCTACCTTCCTCTTTAGTGATCTGGTCATTCTAGTTCTGATGGACAGCTCTGCAGTCTCCTAGATTGAAACCAAAATCGTACTTCCAACTGACGCTGCCACTTCTGTATTTCATACACAGAACAAGTAAGGATGCAAGACATTTGGTCAACAAGGTGCAAAATGTACGTGCTTCCTATAAAGTTACTTGAAATAAAAGAGTTTGGGATGAGAGTGAATACCACGGCAGTGTTATCAGTCAGTCTGTATGCATGTAAAGTCTCTTCTGTACTTTAAGTGACATAAAATGGGTTTGGAGAAAAGTTTCAGAAGCACAGGATATCAAAGAATAAGAGTAAGCTCATTCAAATTCTCCTCTGCTCGGCAGCCCAAGTCTACTCTTCTTAGAAGCCAATAAACCCCAAATCTGACAGGTTAAGTCCGGAGGCAGGGGGTGGGGGAAGAGACTCTCTTTGGCTATAGTTTAGCTTAAGAAAGACCTAGGAGTTGGTCTGGTTCCTGTCATAAAGATTTGTTTGGACACATAGTCTTCAGAGTGTGGTACAATGAAGAAAGCATATTTATAAAAGCTTTCAAGCTGCCATAGACAGCACTGAAGACGACAGACCCAATTCTATGGACACTCTGATCTTCCATTCTAAAGTTGTACTAGAATAATACAGGCACTTGGAGATGAGCACGTAGAATATTCATATTCTCATTCATTCTCATATTCTCTCTCTCTCTCTCTCTCTCTCTCTCTCAACCCATGTTAAACTGAACCACTGTTTTTATCCTGATAACCATTGCTCTCTCAACAAGACAATTCTGCTCCTTATTATCATAACATGTTTTATGATGGCCTCTCATGTGTTCCTTTTCATGCTTATAATTCTACTGGTGTATATTTTGCTTTGTGTATAAGTTATTTTAAAATTTGTATTAGCCATTTTCTTGAAAAACCACACTTGATGAGACTGAGACTAGAAGGGCGGCTTCCCTATTTTGCATACAGGAGTTGGTGACCTTATTCAATGAAAAGAAGGATATAAATTAGAAAAAATATTGTTGAAATATTTGGAGGTAGAAGGTGAGAACTGTAAATATCATACCAAAATTATTAATTTCCAAAGTCCTATACATACAGACAGGACTTTGAAAGCAAAACTTAAAGCTTTATCATAGAAATTAAGACCTAATAGAAAAAGAATAGGTAACAATATAAAATGAAAATGGAGATGATCTATATAAAGGCCAGATGTGATAACAGTATTGATGACTACATTAATAATTTCTTTTTTTTGTCTTTTTTGAGACAGGGTCTCCTTGTAGCCCCAGCTGTCCTGGAACTCACTATGTAGACCAGGCTGGGCTTGAACTCAGAGATCTGCCTGCCTCTGCCTCCCAGGTGCTGGGATTAAAGGCGTGCGCCACCACACCCAGCAATAATTTTTTAAAAAAATATCAGCAAGTTGTGTATATACAGAAATTGTATGTCCCTTTTGTTGATTTGTATTTGCATGTGTCTGAAATGTGTTAGCATACTGGACAGTACTGGACAATCTAGACATGATCCCTAGACCCAATTTTATCGTTTGGTATATGGTTTAAAATTGACTGGAGTTTTGCTTTAATATTTGACATACACCAAAAGTTCTTCAAACATGAAGACAATAATTCTCTGACACATTTAGGTGTGAAGAAACCAAGATTCTTTTTTAAAAATCAAATTAGAAACATGAATTAATCAAAGGGAAAAGTAATTTCTATAGTAATATATTTCATGGGTTATTTTATTAATTTTTATATAAGAAATTTCTATAATAAGATATTTTATAGGTTAAATGGAAGTATAAAATATACAGATCTAGTTGAGTAGCCCAATTAATGTTTTCATATGTACACACCCAGGTAACTACCACCAGATGAAGACCCAGCAAAGTTCACCTCAAAATCAGTCTGCACAGTGACTTGGTAGTCACAATGCTGGATTTCTTGCTTGGTCTTAGCTAGGCTCTTAGGAAACTGAGAAGAAAAACAGACAAAAGGTAATCCAAATGTTACCAGTCAATCACTCAGGAGGAATACAATTTTATCTACATGACTATTCATCTGTGCATAGGCAGAAAGTAAGAAAAGGAAGCAGCACAGACTGATAGTGGTAAATAGGAACCAATCTGAAAAGAATTATGTTGGCTTCCTCCGTATTTATTGTGTAGGGAGGGTAGAGAGTATGAGGGAATAAGTCACAGAACCAAAAGACTTCGAATTAGTTTTAAAGAGCAGTACAAAGTAAACATAAAAGGATTGAAAAGCAGTCTCAAATACAGGGAATCACTGTACCAGTTCATCTCCATCAATTATATGCTTCATGAAAAAAAAAAAAGCCAGCCTATAAACAGGAACGGATGGTTATCTATCCCTGACTCACTTTCCACTACCTCTTTTAAATAGAACCTTGTATTGTGCCATACTAGCATTATTTCTATAAGTCTGTTATCGCTTAAAGGTAGGATAAAAAATATATGACTCTGTTACTGTGAAATGTTGCTCTCTGGTAGCTGAAATTAGCAGAAAAACAGACATTGACAGATGTCCAATGAACAAATAGAAATTATGTAAGCTTATAAAAGTTAGCATTTTAGTATTACCTATTATGTTCTCCCATTTATCTTACTATTTGGGTACATTAAAGTGCAAGTGCTATATGACATTAAGACAGAAAATGAGTAATGAAAAAGAAAACTTTATGGAAGTGTCCTGGTTTGTTTCTTCATTGCTGTGACAAAACACTGACCACTATCAACTTGGGGAGGAAAGGGTTTAGTCAGCTTACAACTTCCAGGCTGCAGTTCATCCGGGAGCCCACGGTAGGAACTCAGGGCAGGAACCTGGAAGCAAGAGCTGGAGCACAGGACATGGAGGAATGCTCCTTACTGGCTTGCTCCTCTGGCCCCTGCTCAGCCCACTTTCTTAGGCAACACAGGCCCACCTGCCCAGGGGTGGAACCACCCACAGTGGGCTGGGCCCTCCCACATCACTCATCAAGAAGACGCCCCTCAGACATTGCCACAGGCCAGTCCAATAGAGGAAATTCCCCAATTGAGGCTCCCTCAACCCAGGTGTGTCAAGTTGACATTAAAGCTATCCAGCACAATTGACCCCTTGTCAACTTGACACACAAACACATCACTATTAAACCATAAACTTTCCAATCTTTGCCCCAAGACATGATGTTAACATTAATATCACAACATAAGACAGTACAACCTTAAAAACCCCACAGTCCTTAAAAAATCCAAACACTTAAAAGTCCATAGTCTCTTAATAGTCTCTTAACTGTGGG
>NW_008348580.1:912054-943768 GCF_000622305.1 Nannospalax galili | reverse complement strand
TAACTGAAGCGGCACTTTCACCTATGGCCTTTCCTGGCCTCTCAGAGTGCCAAGCCTCAGCTGCTCTCTGTGACCCCGTCACGCCTTCAACACCAGAACCATGCAGGAGACTCTTACACATTACCAAGTCCTGCTTCCAGCTTGAAATAGAGGTGCGGGTCCCTCTGTGTGCTGACCCTGAGGAAATGCCTTCCAGAAGACTCCACCACAGTGATGCTGGTCTCTTGTTACTTACAGCTGCATTTTCAGCCCCAGCTGACCAGAACCCACAGATTCTCAATCCAAAATCTCACACAAACAGCCCTGATGGTCTCCACTTCCCTTTGAAACTTCACAAGCCAGGCCTCCATCGTCTACAACTCTTTCAGCATAACTATTCCAAACGCCACAGCAACAAACTCCGAGCACGCAATGGCTTTTCCAGCCCAAAGTTCCAAACACTTCCACAGTCCTCCCCAAAACACCAAAGTCAGGTCTGTCACAGCAATATCCCACTCTCTGGTACCAATTTCTGTCCTGGTTTGTTTCTTCATTGCTGTGACAAAACACTCTGACTACTACCAACTTGGGGAGGAAAGGGTTTATTCTGCTTACATCTCCCAGGTCACAGTTCATCAGGGAGCCCAAGGTAGGAACTCAGGGCAGGAACCTGGAGGCAGGAGCTGGATCACAGGCCATGGAGGAACGCTGCTTACTGGCTTGCTCCTCTGGCCCCTGCTCAGCCCACTTTCTTATGCAACACAGGCCCACCTGCCCAGGGGTGGCACCACCCACAGTGGGCTGGGCCCTCCCACATCACTCATCAAGAAGATGCCTCTCAGACATGGCCACAGGCCAGTCCAATAGAGGCAATTCCCCAACTGAGGCTTCCTCAACCCAGGTGTGTCAAGTTGACACTAAAGCTATCCAGCACAGGAAGTTTAGAATCAGTGGACCTTGCATGAGGGGTGGGGACCACTCCCCAAATGAATATCCTCCCACCTGCTCATCTGAGGTCTCTCCCAAGTTGCTTTATCCACCTAAGCTCCCACTGCCAACAAACCAAAGCCACTGTCTACCAGAACACTCTGAGAAACCCAGAACACTATTCTGAAGAGTTACTTTGTCCTTTCCTAATCTACCTTCCTTAAACTATACACAGGATTTCTCAGTCTTGAGAGTCTAGAGATGATGCCTGAATAATGTTTCTATTTTGTTGGCATCTTTAAAATGTGCTACCAAGGTAGCTCAAGTTCCAGATGCGGTCTGGTGGGAGAGCTATACTTTTCTATCATAGATACATCATTTTCTCTTATATGGTCTTAGATTAATGTAGCTCATGTACAGCTAACAATCTACTAAAACCTCCAATATCATATCCTCCCAGATAAGCTCCCTAGGGATAATTTACCTTGTCTTTTAATAATTACAGTAATTATCTGATTTTTAAATGAAGTGATTCATGTTTATCTTTGTAAAACTTCATGTTCTTGTGTTGAGCCTAGTATTTCTAGCTGACAAGAATTTTTTATGATAATTCTCGGACTAAGTAACATACTATCCCTCCAGCTTTAAGTGACTGCTAGGTGTTCCTTCCCTATTGTCATGAAGCTCACTGTAAAATTACAAACAGGGCAAAAAACAAAGCTGTGTACCATCCTACAGGCTCACATGCTCTAAGTGAGACTGTATAGTTAATATGTCCCTCCTCCTTCCAGAATCTCCCAGACTGCATGTGCCTTACCCTAAGATCACCAAAATACCTTAAAATAAACAAAGAAATTAGATTAAGTATAGTAACCAGTTAAAACCTGGTAGTAGACACCATCTTTTTCTTTTATTTATTTATTTTTACTTTATGTGTATGCATGTATTGCCTGAATGTAGGTAAGTGCACCCGTGCCGCGCAATGCCCGTGGAGGTCAGAAGAGGCTTCGGATCCCCTGGGACTGTAGTTATGGACAGCTGTCAGCTGCCATGTAGGTGCTGGGATTTGAACCTGGGTCTTCTGCAAGAACAGCCAGTGTTCTTAACTGCTGAGCCATCTCTCCAGCCCTGACACCATCTTTTTCAACTGTTCCTTACCACATATTTCAAATTCAGTTTTAAGTTACCTGGGAGACACTAAAGGTACCAACAGACAGTTGGAATCTGAGGATTTATGGGGGTTAATTATATAAGATAGTATACTCACACTATCATTAGATGTTGACTACACCATTTCCAAGTGTAAGTGCTCTAATTCTGTAATTCTGTCTTTAATGAGAGCATTAATTATCCACTGTGGCCCTTGCAATAAGAATTCCCCTCAATTTAAAAAGTAGGCAGTGATATGATAAAATACAAGCATGAATGTGCTAAGTTTACACCATTAAAGGACCTATAAACATATGTAATGCCTTCCTCCGTCTTTATTCCAGCAGCTATACCAAACATAACTACTTTTAATTGCCTGGCATAAGCAATGGTAGTTTGAGAGAGGAAAAAAAAGTACTGCCTTTTTTTTAAAAAAGCACCAGTGTCTTAACTGGAACAGGTAAATATACTTTTAAGGTCACAGATTAACAGAGCAATGAGAAAAAAAATAATGATCCTACTCGAGATATAACTAACATTATTTAAGTGTATGTAACAACCTAGTTTTGCTATCTGACACTTTTTTTGGGGGGGGGTCTTTTTGAGGCAGGGTCTCCCTGTAGCTCTAGCTGTCCTAGAGTCACTACGTAGACCAGGCTGGCCTTGAACTCACAGAGATCCGCCTGCCCCTCCCTCCTGAGCACTGGGATTAAAAGCATGCGCCACCACGCCCAGCATATCTGACACTTTTAAAAAAGTATTTCATCACTATTTAATAAAACTTTGCATCTAAAAAATTCTGTTTTCATTTTGATTATCCTGCACAGCAATCTATCAAATCATTTAGTGCATGATTTCTGCTTCTTTCCAAGTGAGGAAAATAACTCCTGCAATTCCTAGGATTTTGACCTCAACAACACAGAAGAGCTGGCTGGATTCCTACCCAGGTTTCTGGCTACAAGCTGAGACACCAACCACTGGACCCGAAGAAAAAGTAAAGGCAAGAGTTGGGGGGCAGGTACCTCTCCCAGAATCAGAATCAAGGTTGCAAGGTATGTGCCACCTATTGGGATAAGGAGACAGGTAGACCTTCCTTATCTGAGACTGTGCCAACTGCAAGCAGGCAAAATGAGAAAATGGGAGCAGTTCTAAGAAACAGCCAGAGTTCCTCCTAGTTAGGCATTGAGCCAAGTGGTGGCCTAGCCTTGAAATAGAGAATTGACAGTTTAAGACAACTAGACTACCTTAGTACTGGCAGGAGGTAGAGAAAGGAAGTAAGTGATCATGATTATTTAGCTCAACACCCCTAGAAGGCAAATACTGGATGCACACAAAAAACACCATCTCCATGTCTAGTTGTACAATGCCACTGCCTGGAGTAAAGACTTGCTCCGCCCAGAACATGGAACTAGTTGTAACTTCCTTATACGTTGGCTGGAGTTACTTTTAGTCACAATGTATTAGATGTTAGCTTAAGATACATTTGTAACTAACACAGAACATGTTTTAAAACTCTGCTTCAAAGATAAGACAACAAGAAATAAAATGTAATGAAAAAAAAATTGGAAACCTTCCAGAAAACAATGATAAGTCATGTATTTTATTTTTTTTAAGTCCTGGGCTATTTTTATTTTATTTTTGCCTTTTTGAGACAGGGTCTCCCTGTAGCCCCAGCTGCCCTGGAACTCACTATGTAGACCAAGCTGGACTTAAACTCATAGAGATCCGCCTGCCTCTGCCTCCCAAGTGCCTATTTTATTTTTATGTTTAATGGTTCCATTACAAAAACTGCTCCAATTATCTTCTTTTCCTATTGTCAAAGAGGAGTTGGTTTGCAGGGCAAGGTTTCAGTCCAAGATGGCCCATGTCAGAGAAAGGAAGGTAAGAGAAAGGCCCCACAAGAGCAAGGAAAGGCCGTATTCTCCCAAGCTCATAGGTCACCACCTGTGATGCTAACAGCTGGAGGGGCTAGATGTCTAGCCAAGGTAACAGATGGGTCAGATGAATTAGTCACTGCCTCCCCAGGCTGCTGGGCATAAAACCCTTCAGAGACAGTTAGGCAGTGCAGCCTGCTGAAACAAACCTAACATCTGCTTCACCTTCTCCCTTGACTTCCAACTCCATACAGCTATTTCAAATGGATAGCAAAACTCCATGTGGACTTCTTTCATTATTATTATTATTTCAAATGCTAAATGTTATCTACTTAAGGATCTTGCCTTGGCTCCCTGCTCTAGCAGAAGGCAGGCTTTTTCAGCTAATAAGGGCCTGGAGACTTTGTAAGACCACAAGTGTTTTAAAAAATATCTCTACATATTAATAGCAGTCAAATTAATAGATCTGATGGTAGATGTAAAGTAGCATTTTATGAGTAGTTTTAAAAGGTACTAACTAATGGGATAATTTTTTTTTTTTTGGTCTTTTTGAGACAGGGTCTCCCTGTAGCCCCAGCTGGCCTAGAACTCACTATGTAGACCAGGCTGGCCTTGAACTCACAGAGATCCGTCTGCCTTTGCCTCTGCCTCCCGAGTGCTGGGACTAAAGGCATGTGCCACCATACCCAGCTAACGAGGTAACTTTTAAAACTTTACGGACTTGGGAATCTAATGGAAAATTATGTTACCATTTCATCTTGGCTATGTTTTTTCTATTCTGTAAATGATCTAAGTAGAAAAAAGAATGGGCATCTTACTCCCTTAGAAGGATATTTGGCATTCAGGAAAGAAGTTTAGATTGAACACCTCTTTAAAGTTTTATTTTTGTTTTTGGTTTGGTTTGGTTTGGTTTAGTTTGGGGGAGTGTTTCTGGAACAGGGTCTCACTGTGTAGCTCTGGCTGGCCTGGAACTCACCAAGTAGACTAAACTGGTCTCAAATATATAGATCACCTGCCTTTGCCTCTGCCTCCCAAGTGCTAGGATTAAACACATGTGCTATCATGCCTGGTGAAGGTTAAACTCCTTTTAACTGTCCTTTATGCAACAACTGAAAGTTTTTCCCTCGACTTATACATGTTTCACAATTCTATACAATGAGGCCAAAATAAATCTTTTCTGCTGCCTATAATACACGTCCTCAGATGAGTTAAAATACTAGCCACGTCTCCATTTTATAGGTTTTAAGCTACTGGAGAGCTGGCAGCACTGTCAGACAACAGGCCATAGGTACCAGGATGAAGGGAAACCACAGGTAACTAACTACACTATGACACCTTCTGAACACAGGACCCTGTGGCTGGGTTAGAGATAGGCTTGTGTCTGACATTTTGTCACCTTCAAAATCCACAAGACAAACAGAAGTATGCTCGCAAAAGTTAGCTACATATGTGACTATAGCAAGGCTCTATCAGAGCAGAACAAAAAGTGTCAACTAAAACAACAAAATGCTTACAATAGTGTGTGTTCATATATATATTTTTTAGACAAAGTAATCTCTTTTTAATCCAGGAATTGTTTATACAGGCTCCCTTATAATCCATGAGGCTAAGCATGAACGAGATGCCCATTTTATTACAAAAATTAAAATTAGTTTGGAAATTAGTTTAGACTCTAGAAGCATTAACAAAGCACCAGCTATGCACCACATACTATTTGCTTCCCATTTGAGACAAAGAATAATTTTATTAGATACAATTCACATTTCAGAGGCTGTGAAATTAAACTGCAAAGATACTAGTAAGCATTTTGCTTTGGATCACAAAGCTAGCGCAATTCTCTGACCCAGGTGTCACAAGTTTCTGAATAGTCACTTCTCATTTCTTTTATAAAAAACATGGTCTGGAGCTAGAGAGATGTCTCAGCAATTAAGAGCACTGGCTGCTCTTGCAGAGGACCTGGGTTTGGTTCCCAGCACCCACACGGCAACTAAGAACCATCTGTAACTCTAGTTCCAGGGGCTCTGACACTCTCTTCTGACCTCTGTGGACACTGCATGATGCAGGTACACTAACATACACATGGGTGATACACTCATACACATAAAATAAAATAAAATAAAATAAAATAAACCACATGGTCTGTCCACTGACAGATGAATGGGCAGAGAAAACATGGGATATATAATCTCACAAGGAAATTATCAGTCAGCCATTATGAAATAATTAAATCCTTATATTTGTTCTGACACATATGGAACTGGAAGACATTGCATTAAATGGAATAAAACAGGTGCAAAAAGTCAATGCAGCACATGTGAAAGGTAAGAATACGGACCTCCTAGAGGTAAAAATAGAATAGTGGTGATCAGAACATGAGTGAGGAAGAGAAGAAATGGAGAAAGGATAATCAATGGTTAACTAAGTGTGCAGTCTGATAGGAAGGATACCTTCTAATACACTATAGCAAAGTAGGGTAACTACAGCCGATGACAACTGTATATTTCAAAATAGCCAGCAGAGAGGATTTTGAACATGTGCAACACAGAGGATGAATGTTTACAGGTGCACACTAAAGACACAAAGCTCACAGAGCCTGCAAGACCATTGTGAACAAAATGGAGCAAAAGAGAAGGAAGAGGCCAAAGTGTGTAGTTGCTTATAATAACTCAAAGACCAAGGGAAAGAATCATGGGTAAGAAGCAGTCACCAGTGTTGGCTACTAGATATCAGTCCGGTGGAAGACATTAAAACACATTATCTGCACATACACCTAAATATTTTATTCAGCTTAACATTTACTAATACACATTAATCCATCAAACTTTTGATTTGTGACTAAGGAGTTTTCTGTAGGTTCTAAAAAGTCCTTCAAATATAAATCAGACTTGTGTTATTGACATGGAAGCAGAAAGTTGCATTGGTGTAAGAACCAAGTGACCCAGAGTATCAATACTTTATTCCCTCTAGATGTTTTGGACCTAAAAAATTTTCTCAAGGGATTCCCATTCAGGTCTCAATTTAGTTTTAATAGAAACAACTACATATTGAATATATTACTGGTTTATATAAAATTTAATCTATGCAATTTACAAGTGTAACTGAGAAATAGTCACTTGGAAATAACTACACTGGCGTCACAGTGAGGAGCCCATTCATTCAACCTTTGGGAGCAGATGCCCAGGGTGTCCAAGAACATCCACTGGCAATGGGCAATAGCAAGTATATTTACGAGGAATGCAGAGAACAGTTTTCAGTGTAGGCCCTTCACTTGAACTTTCAGTTGTAGAACTTGTGGGGTCCCAGGGGGCCTGGGACTAAGGGTGACTGGGCAAAGTCTAGTAGCATGCAAATTTTAAATTAGAGAATCCCAAAAATAAAGACAGAAGAGACTGTCTCCATCAACTGTCTTTTTATATGCAAGGTAGGATACCTCTGAGGCAATAAGGTTTCCGTGTTTATATTCTGAGGCTGTGCATTTCCTTAAGAAAATATGATTGAAGGTAAAATGTGTCCAAAGGTACAATAATGGCATGCCTGTTTGGGAATAATCATCTGTTTTCTGACTGGACTTTAGATTTGCTCACAGGAGGGAATTCATGCCTGGTACTGCAAACCTGGTCGAAAGCCCATGGCTGTGGAGCTCACAGGCCCAAAGCAGGGGGACCTACCAGTGTTGTTTTTCCTAAACAGACATGTTGTCAAACAGCCTTCTAAGTATTTATGCTTATACCCACAGACTGGTGCTACTTTCAACCTTGGTGAGAGAAGTTTCTTTTTGCAGTAGGCAGCAGTTGATGCAGAGACTCAAATAGTCAAAGTGCTGAGACTAAGTGATTATGGAGTGCTTAGCCCTAAATGAGAAATTTATATCAACTGCCACAAAGCTCAGGGAACATCTTAATAAAAGGAGCAGAAAAAAATGTAAGAGCCGGAGGATGGGGAGGAGTACTGTGAAACGCTGTCTTCTAGATATGACATGGTCACTGTACACACAAACTCACAGAAGCTATGGTTACCTACACAGGACCTGCACAAGATCAAACCAGTCAATAATTCCTGAGTCTAGGAGGGGTTCATAAGGCTCTATCCAAAACTGAAGAGTTACTGGCAATGGATGGCTAATGAGGGATATGGAGTAATTTTCCTTCAAGAATTTGGCCTCTGTTAGGTTACCCATGCTCAGCAATCAGAACTAATTGAACTCAGTGGGTTACAAAAAACGACAAAGATGAGGACAAGAAGGTGGGAGAGGCCATGAAGGGATGGGAAGAGAGTTAGGGATGGATATGGTCAAGATACATTGTACAAACGCATAAAATTGTCAAAGAATAAGTTAAAAAAAGGATGGTCGCACCATCATTTTATTTTCCCAAATAACATTTTCCTCTTAATAGGTTCAACCTCAAACAGTGATATTTATATATATGTATATATCATATACGTGTGTAAGTATATATGTGTATATATCATTATACACAGGTATATATCTGGGTTTAAGTTTTGTTCCTTAAATGTAATGGTGATTCTGTTAAAACCACTCTGAGATATGCTATAGTCTTTTAGTGATGATAATTAAATATATATTTGAGAATAGCAGGGACAACACCGGCTCTACTAAAATGCTAATTTTCAAGGGAACTAACTGTACTCTCAGTACAATATTGGCCACCTGCAGTTAAAAATCTCAAATATTTTGCATTTTCCCACCTATTCCTGTTTAAATGTGTATTAGTATATTGCTTGTATGTATGTAAGTGCACCTGAGTTGTGCAATGCTGGCAGAGGTTGAAAGAGGGCATCGGATTCCCTGGAACTTTAGTTATGGATGGTTGTTGGCTGTCATGTGAGTTCTGAGAACCAAACCCAGGTCCTCTTCAAGAGTAGCCAGTGCTCTTAACTGCTGAGGCATCTTTCCAGCCCTTTTTTTTTTTTTTAAATCTACTCTTCTATATAAAATAATTTTATGGTTGCAGATTTGTAAACATAATAGCTAAATAAATATTTGTCCACCAAATTCAAGTTACTAAACCAATTTGTCTTGACAATTATGCAACCCAAGGAAACAGATGGAGGGAAATCCACTCTCTTTTTCAGCACACAAGTGGCATTTTATCAGCTGCAATAATTTCAAAAACACATATAAACATGAGAGGGAATATACACATATTTCACCACAGCAAAGACAGCAAAAACAAGGCAGTCATATAACTTTCATGTTATCAGGTCTCTGCACGGTCCCCTATAGGAAACAGGGAGGCAGAAATTTCTTTCACCTCAACATCCTGTTATTGAAATTTCTCTGAATCTATTTTCTTTTTTAAAATACGGAAGCAGGTATTTGGGGATTTTTAGATTCACATCTCTCTACTGTCACAACAAAAGATTAATTTGTGGTCCTTGATTCCCCTGTATTATTTTTGTTAAATATTCTTCATGGTAGAACCAGTTTTGTTTTTTATTTAAAAAAACAAAAAACAAAAACAAAAAAACCCAAAACCCTCTTTTCTTTCCCTGGACATTTTGAAGAGTTCACACACTTGGCTAATTCATGTGCTCTAATACAAAGACAAGGGTACTAAAGCAGGCAATGTGCAATCCAATCTATACACTTTGTTTACTTTGGCCTCCAAGCTATCCCAGGATTGTGTTTGTATGAATGTAGTTGCACAAGAGTGGTTTACATTCTGTGTAACTGTAAATGTTAGAGAGCCAAGACTTGTCTTATCCACACAGTGAGCTCCCTCACTCCTTATGGGCTGCCCACTCCACGTTCATAAAGGGGACACACCAAAACACACATCTCCTGATTGCTCAAATGTATTCAGAGTTAAGACTCTTGAATTATATGAATTAGTTAAGAAGAGTCTTAAGCACACAAATATATGTGTATGTATGTTAACACATCTTTGTATTACTTAACTTTTTTTTTTTTTGGTCTTTTTGATACCGTGTCTCCCTGCACCCCAGCTGGCCTAGAATTCACTTCAGAGACCAGGGTGGTCTCAATCTCATAGAGCTCCACCTGCTTCTGTCTCCAGAGCAGTAGGACTAAAGGCATGCACCACCATGCCTGGCCTACTTTAACATTTTTTTAAGTGTCAATTATGTGCCAGGCACTTAAAAAATCAGACGCTTAAGAGACAGTGTCTTGTCTTCAACACTCTGGATTAGGGGGAAAAAAAAATGAGGAGATAACAACTAGACTCAAAATATAAAGGGTCAAAACTGCCTGCAGTTGAGAAACAGTACTCTGAATTAAAATGTATTAACTGTCTAGTTAATGGACTCATGTTTGAGGAATAGAATTAAAACAAAAACTGTGCCCCACTGCCAAACTGAAAAAAATTGAATCTACTTGTGAAACATGCCACATTCTACTGGCCTACATGGGTAATACACTAATAAACGGAAGAATAAATGCATCACACACACACACACACACACACGTAATGTTTCTGGAAGAAGCACAAGGTGTGAAGGATAATGAGTGGAGCAGACTACTTAGAAAAGAATCAAGAAAAGGCTGAAAGTTAAGCAGGTCAAAAAGGCCCAAATTTATTTCCCCTAGGAAACTCAGGATTCAGGACGATTAAAGTATAAGGGAAAATAAAAGAATGAGGTACAAAGTGTTAGATTAAAAAAATTAAAAGTGAGGCTGGAGAAATGGCTCAGCAGTTAAGAGCACTGGCTGCTCTTGCAGAGGACCTGGGTTCAGTTCCCAGCACCTACATGGTGGCCCACAACTGTCTGTGACTCCAGTTCCAGGGGATTCAATGCCCATGTCTGGCCTCCGTGAGTACCAGGTACTTATGTAACACACATACATACAGGCAGGCAAATGCTATACATGTTATAATTATTTTATTTTTACTTTTTAAAAATATGTATTATTTCTGTGTATGTATTATTTATGTGTATGAGTGTACTGCATGTGTGTAAGTGCACCCATGTCATGCAGTGCTCACAGGGGTCAGAAGAGGGTGCTAGATCCCGTGGAATTGGAGTTATGGATAGTTGTTAGCCACAGTGTGGATGCTGGGACTAGAACCCGGGTCCTCTGCAAGAGCAGCCAGTGCTCTTAACTGCTGAGCCATCTTTCCAGCCCCATGTGTTAAATAGTTCTTTAAAAATAAAAAAGGAAAAAGCAAGGCTTATCCAAACTTTTAACAGGTTGGGAATATAGTGATAGAACACTTGCCTAACATGTGTGAAGTTTAAGTTCAATTCCCAAAACTGCAATAAGTAAATAAATAAATAATGGATTTAAATATCTGAAACTATTGAAGGATGCCAGGGAACCAAACTCATTCTTTCAAAAACTGATAAAGGCCAAGAACCAAACACCACGTTTTCCTTTCTTTCCAAAATTATATTTCTGGTTAAAAAAAAGGTAGAAGAGGGGAGTTTCTCTTTAAAGGTGAATTTTGGCTAATAAATGAAGAATGATGGACTAAAAATATCTCTAATTTCCAACTTTTTAAAAACTGCAGGTATATGTATGGTAGTACATAGGAGTACAGGGGCCTGTGAAGGCCAAAAGAGACTGTTGGATCCCCTGGAGCTGAAGTTATAGGTGGTTGTGAGTCACCCAATATGGGTGGTGGGAGCCAAACTCAGGTTCTCTGCAACTGAGTATGTGCTCTAACTGCTGAGCCATCTCTCCATACCCTAAAACTCTTAATGACTTCATGTGTGTAGAATGAGCAGCAAAGCCTGTTAACATCAAACAGAAACCCCATAACCCCACTCATAAAATAGTCTTGTGCCCCCCAAACAAACAAAAAAATCTGAAAACCAAAAGCATCTGAAATTGATCATGTCTCCCAATTCTGACAGTTTATTTCCTGTCCGATATACCTTGAAGGCATTGTCAACAAAATCCAAACTGAGAATTCTAGGACAAACAACCTTTTTCTCTGCTTCGCATTTTTATGTTAAAAGAGAGATGAGGAAAAAAACATTATGAATGAAATAAGTATCATAGATCTTATGAGAAATCAAGAGGGTAAGGAGACAGCACTATTGGCACATTACCTTCTGGTCTCCCCATGTGCCCACATAAGGGAATGCACCTGTGCAGGACACAGACACACAGACACACAGACACATAGACACAGAGAGAGACAGACACACAGACAGACACAGACAGACACAAGTTCAAGAGGAAAGTCTGAGAAAGTGAGAGAGAGATGCGTAAAGGACTGCAAACTGCTTCCAACAGAAATGACAATGGCATGCTGATGGAGGGCATAGGGAGAGAGACAGACAGACAGACAGACACACGCTCAAGAAACAAGTCTGGGAAAGTAAGAGAGGGATATGTAAAGAATTGAAAACTGTTACCAACAGATATGACAATGGCATGCTGATGAAGGGCCTAGTTTTTCTGTGATCTTAAATTATCAAACTTGGCCTCAAGTTCTCTGCTGCAAAACTCAAGTTCTCTTCTGAAAAGCTCAAGTTTTTTCTTGCCTGAGAATGCTGCAATTGCAAATCATGAAACAGAGGCCATGCACAAGACACTGTATGTGGTTTATAAATTTGGCCTTAAACTTTCAACAAAGAATACTTTATAATCTTTGTACTTTCTAATGAGAGAAAAGAGATCACAGAGCTCTGAACAAGCCCACAGGTCCAATGAAAATAGACACAGGTGATATTATAACACACTATTTCCCTCTTCCAAACCTTTGTGTTTGGGGATAAACTATGAAATTCCTTGATTTTATTACATAAAACAAGTATTGTTCATGGCTTACTTCTGAGTAGGGGTAAGAGGACAAATGACAGGTTTCTGACAGCTGCTAGACACTCAAGGCAGGAAAGAGGCAGCATGCTAGTCCTGCTGGATTCAGACTCAAGTGTGCCAGAAACCCAGCAAATAAAAAACCTACCATGGAAGCTGGCGAGATGACTCAGCAGGCTGAGGTGCTTAAGAAGTCACGCTGACCACCTGTGTTTGACTGCCAGATCCCACAAGATGGTAATAGAGAACGGACTCCTGAGAGTTGACTTCTGACATCTGTATGTGTACCAGGGCATGTGAGCACCTGCACACATGCACATGTGTGCAAAACAAACAAAACAAACACAATCTTTAAAGTTTTGGGCTGGCAAGATGACTCAGCAAGTAAAGCAGCTTGCCATCAAGTCTAACTGACAACTTAAGTTCAATCCTTGGGATCCACATGGTAGAGGTACCGAATCTCTCAGGTTATCCTCTATTTCCAGATGCATGCCATGGCATGGCATGTATGCCCCTTTGCCAGTAAATAAATGAATGTGATAAAAACAATCTATCCAAACTCAGGAATAAGTATGAGGTTCACTTTTAATTAAAATCCTGAAAAATAATGAGGAAGACAAGGAATGTTAGAAATACAGTGAGCACTTTATAGTTCTAGATGTGGATCAGATCACTTAGAGAGGGATTTGACAGATTAGAGTGTAGTTTCAGAAATACTCTTCTTTGATTATCAATAAAATCTTGGGTTAGACAAAATGAGTAGAAATATTTTTAAATACAAACGGGGATGGGGAGATGGCTGTCCATAAAGTGCTTGCTATGTAAGTATGAGAGCATGGTTTAATCCATAGAACCCCACGCAAAAAGCCAGGCATGGCAGCCCATGTCTATAATGCCAGCACTGGACAGGCAACGATGAGAGGATTGCTGGGACTTGCTGACAAAGCCAAATCGGCATCCAGGTTCAGTGAGAGACCCTGCCTCAAAAAATTAGGTGATGAACAATTGAGGGAGTCACCTGACATCCACCTTTGGCTACCCCATCTACCTGCACATACAAATACATATAGGAATTTTGAAAAATGCTACAATCATGAATTTAAAAATCACCAAGTTTCTACAAGGTATCTTTCGTCTTCATACAATACAAGACATAAAATTGTCAAACAGTAGGTTTTTCCCAGGACATAATATTTTTGCCTGAACTAATACATATCTGAATGGCAGCCTGTAAGTAGAAGCTATAATTTTCACAAGTCAGGCATCATCACAAGAATCTATATTTTATAGATCTGTTTTTTGATCCCAAGTATATTACTCTCAGCTCACACACACCCTAGATCACTTCTCCTAAGGAATGGCTACCAATCAGATATGGCTATGCTGCAGAACAAGGATGCTTATCTTCCTGCTTTACACCCTTCATGAGGACAACCTTTAGATAATGCAGTAAAACAGATGGGAGTCTCACAGTGACAGTATGTGGAGTAACTTAATAAGACAGTGCATTGACAAACAAGTTCCCCATGATAAACACTTCAATTTTGTTCCTCAGAAATAATTGTGGACGTATATTAGGTAGAACTCCATCAGTTTTAGAAATCATACTCAACTCTCCCTGCATCATCATATCCAAGTATTCCTGTACTGCAGCTGCACCTTCTTTCTTCCCTTCTCACTGACTGAGGCACCACTACTTTCGGACCCAGAGAAGCCAGAAAGTGAAAGTTAAGACCACTGATCCTTTTTTCCTCAGTTTAGTGGGGCTACTGAGATGACTCAGTGGGTAAAGGCACTTGAGACACAAGTCTGACAACCTGAGTTCAAGCCCTGAAACCCACAATGGAAAGAGAACTGACTCCCACAAGTTGTCCTCCAACCTACAAAGCATGTCATAGCACATAGATACATCTGTACAAAGGGGAACACACACAATAGTTAGTGTCACTGTGCTTTACTTTGAGACCTCCCCATTTCAGTGAAGACCACACACTACACACTGGCCATCTAGTTTATTTCATGTTGTTTTCTCCTCAAAGCCCAGCTTAAAATCTAATCATGTACTATTGAAATATCTAATGTGGTACTGTGTAAACTAGCAACCACATTCATATTTTACTATACAACATCCTTAGAATAATCAAAGAATATTACCATTAAACATGTTCAGAAGAAAATGTTTTTATAATTCAAAGTGATATGTATAGTCTATGTATGTGTTTGAGAGAGAAAGAGAGGGAGGGGGAGAAAGAGATGAAGCTACAGAGAGAGATGGGAGGAAGGGAGGGAGGGAGGCAGAAGAGGAACTATTGGAGGAGGGAAGGGACCAATGGGAAGAGGAGTGAGGAATGGTAATGGAGGACACAAATATGATCAATGAAAAAATATATACATAAAAATGTCATAATGAGGCCCAGTGAGGAATGGTAATGGAGGAGGGCAAATATGATCAATGCAAAAAATATATATACATAAAAATGTCGTAATGAGGCCCATTATTTGGTATGCAAACTAAAAAATAGATTATTTAAAATAAGGGAAAAAAGAAAAATTTAAAAAATCAAACACCCCCCCACCAACTTGTGCCATAGTGGTTCTGTGGGAGTACACCCTCTGCAACATCAACGTTGACTTACACGCCAAAGAGTGGTCTTGTGCTTGCTTGAATTTCCTGAAGATGTGCAAAATAAAATATTGCAACTATTGCCATATTCATAATTAACAGAGGAATTTTGTCATATAAATGGGCAACCCTGCAGGGACTGACCTGGAAGACAGTCTGTATTTGGACAACTGCAAGGTGATCAAACAGAGTATTTTTGAGGCAGAAAAATACGCCAAGGATTAGGCACAAGAGAAAAAGCACTGTGTCCATAGTGGAAAACTGCAGTGATTAACTTGGATCTGTTTCTTATTATAGGAAAAAACACCTTGGTAGTGTTCATTCAGAAGGCATGGACATAGTTAAGAAAATTAATGAGACCTTTGTTGACAAAGATTTTGTATTATATCAGAATATCAGGATAACTCATACAGTGGTTTGAGATGATCTATTTGATGACTCTCCTGATTTAATTTCTAAATGATCACTGAAACCCAAAAAGGAATAATTAGATAGTGGTTCAATAGAAGCAGATGAAGAAATTGGTAGATGACTCAGTTAAGAGTACTGGCTGCTCTTGCAGAGGACCTGGGTTCAATTCCCAGCACCTTCATGGCAGATAACAGTCTATAACTCCAGTTCCAGGGAATCTGATGCCCTCTTTTGACCTCTGTGGACATTGCACAACATGGGTGTACCTACATACATGAAGGCAATACACTCACACACATAAAATAAAAATAATAATCGTGTTTTAAAAAATGAAATTGGTGCTTTGCTTTCAAAGGGAGATCAGCTGAAGAAGTAGAAGAAACAGGGAGAAAGAGTCTAAAATTCAAGTTATACTTTTTAAAATGGTGGATATACCATCCAATTTTGTTCTGAAACATAAAGCCCAAACAGGATGCAAACTATGATTTTATAATAAGTAGATGAACAGGAAGAACACTCAAAATCAAGTCACTCACATACAAATAGAAACCACAAGAAGAGCCATGACTGCTCTAATAAAAAAGATGACGAATAATACCAGTCAAAAGTACTAACCAGGGCATATACAGGGAAATGGGTTTTGATCACTTTGAAGAAAAAGAAAGCTGCTGGAATAAATGAAGGAGTAAAAGGGAGACCAACATCAGAACCACAGTTGTAGCCTATGTTGAGAGAGGCATGGTTGCTACAGTAATAGCCACGATTGTTATGAACACAGAAAGGAGAAAAAGACCAGAGAATGAGCGCCCCCCCCAAAAGAAAAATCTCATTATAGATGAAAGAGGAAGACTCAGAATTGAATGGCTAATACTCTTCCCTGACTTAGAGTACCAGAAGAGGTGTTCAGATTGTGTGTCAGTCAAAGCACTTAGACTATGCTTGTTATTTTCCTCTTTACTAGATTATAGACCTTTTAGATTAACACTGGTAACACAGCATTGAAAGATAATTAAGCATTCATATTTAACATCTTTTATATTTTTGGTCTTATCTTAAGTATTTCATACCACAGAAATATACAAACATATATATAAGCAATAAAGAATACTAAATATGAATATCTGTATACCTATCAGCCAGCTATGAAAATAGAATATTACTTAAGAAGTTCCATATGTTCTCTCCCCCTCTCAATTATTATTCTGAATTTTATTTTTGTCCAATGACTTGTCTTTACACTATGTGTATGCATACCTACATGAACTGTCAATTTTGTATACTTTTCAATTTTTATATGACACAATGTATGATTTTTTTAATTTTTAATTTTATTTATTATATTTATGTGTATGTGTGTATTGCCTGCATGTAGGTAAGTGCACCTGTGTCATGCAATGCCCACGGAGGACAGAAGAAGCTGTAGGATTCCCTGGAACTGGAGTTACGGACAGTCGCTAGCTGCCATGTGGGAGCTGGGATTTGAACAGGTCTTCTGCAAGAACAGCCAGTGTTCTTAACCATTGAGCCATCTCTCCAGCTCCATAATGTATGATTTTTAAAAACCCTTAAGGGTTGCAAAAATGGCTCAGTGTATAAAGTGTGTGCTGCATAAGCATGAAGACCTCAGTTCAGATCCCCAGTGTTCTCATAAAAGCCTTTGTGGCAGTATACTTCTGTAACCCCAGCACAGAGGAAGCAGAGACACAGATCCCCACAGTTCACTGGACAGCCAGTCTAGCTGAATTAGCAAGTTCAGGTTTAGTGAAGAGACCCTGTGTCAAAAAAAAAAAGACGGAGAGGGGCTGGAGAGATGACTCAGAATTTCAGAGCACTGGATGCTCTTGCAGAGGATCAGGGTTCGGTTCCTAGCACTCATAAGGTGGCTAACAAACATTTGTAACATCAGTTCCAGGGAACCCAACACCCTCTTTTGGCCGCCATGGGCACTGCACAACACCAGTGCACTTACATACATGCAGGCAAAATACTCATACATGTAAAACAAAAATAATAAATATTAAAATCCATAAATAAACAAGATAGAGAACAACAGAGGAAGAAACTCAGATCAAACTGTGGCCTGCATGGGCATGCATTCATACACACAAGACGTGTACACACATACAGGAAGTGACTCAATGAGATGATGGTTTATGATACTTTATTAGAATAGGTCTGGTGATAAACGGTGGTAAAAATGCTTGCCCACTGTACACAAAGCCCTGGGTTCAATCAGCAACACAGTATACATGAGTACGGTGGTGCTTTAATCTCAGTACTTGGGAGGTAGAGACAGAAGAATCAGAAGTTCAATGTCATGCTCAGCACTGTACAGTAAGCTCTAAAGCCAGCCTGGCATACATGAGACTGTCTCAAAATAATATTAAATAAATCTCATAATAAAGCAAGTATCTATAATTGAATTCCTAAGAAACAGCATTATGACTTTAAATATTGAGGTCCCAAGCTAGGGCTGTCCAAGCATCTCCTTGGTGAATACTAGTTGAGGGCCCTGCCTATAACTTCCTATAACTAGGAAAGGCGAGGAATAAATCTCTTTTTCTGTATCACATGGTCTGTACTTTTCTCTCCCTACTCCAGTCCCCCACTACACATACCTTCCCATCTCCTATGTTTTCAGAATTCAAAAGCAAAATATAGTGTCTCTAAACATTTCAGTAAACCCTTTCCCATTTTCTCCTGCCTAACAGGTTCTTTGACCCTTAGGGGTGATTTTTCTTTGTGGACCTTGACACAGTCTTGAAAGTTTGCAGTCATAAATTGTTATCCACTGAGAACAACTTTTCAAACTTGCTTAAATAATTACAGACCCCAGAAGAAAACTACTCTCTTCCTAATTCCAAGAATGCATAGCCTATATTTTGAATAACAGATTATAAAATTAACTTATAAAATAGAACCAGAAGATTTGAAAAGAAGGTGCCTCCCAAGTAGAAAACACCATTTGTTCCTAGGTTGTATCTTCTGGAATGCTTGATACTGTAGCTCAACTCTGTGAAACAAACTTTTATGTAAAAAACAAATAGGAAAAAGTTCAGGAAGCAAAGAAATAATCCCTAAGACATATTTAATAACATGCAGCCCACAGCCATGAGAGTTTGTTTTACTAAGGTGAATATCTGCAAGAAGAATTAGAAGTCATAGAAGTATCACAGATCTCCCCTGTCCTAGAAGTGCACACCAAATCCATCCAGGACAGACTGTTGCTTCTGAAGTCTGTTGGCAAAGTCCAAACCCACAGGATAAGAAAAAGTGCTATATAATAGGGCTAAGGAAATGGCTCATTGAATAAGAGTACCTGCTGCTCTTGCAGAGGACTGGGTTGATTGTCAGCATTCACATCAGATGGTTCACAACTGCCAGTTACAAGGTATCTGTTGTGCTCTTCTATGGGCACCTACATGCACATGAAGCACATACATATACTCAGACACACATAAAAAATTTTTTATTTTTAATATTTTATCATTTTTATTTTATGTGTATGAGTATATTGCCTGCATGTATGTGAGTGCACCCATGTCATGTAATGCCGCGGAGGTCAGAAGTGGGCCTTAGGTTCCCCTGGAACTGGAGTTAAAGATGGTTCACAGCCACCATGTGGGTGCTGGGAATTGAACCCGGGTCCTCTGCAAGAACAGTCAGTGCTCTTAACCGCTGAGCCATCTCTCCAGCCCCACACATAAAAAAATTTTAATCTTAAAGATACATAAATAGAACAAGAAAATGAGAACAAAGGTTTTCACAGCAGTGCTGTCAACTTCATAAACATCTCTGCAACTCTGAGGTGAATTTATGGGAAAGTAAAATCTTCTCTTAAAGATGCTCTCTACAACATGGGTTCAAATCCTGGTCCTATCACTTTTGTTGCTATTGTTATGTTGTTAAAGACAGACCCTCACTATGTAGGCCTGATTTGCCTAGAACTCACTATGAAAACAAGACAAGCCTCAAACTCACAGAGATTCACCTACGTCTGCCTCCTAAATGCCAGAATTTAAGGTATGTGTCACCATATTCCAACTGGTTCTACTATTTTTAAACATGGCAGTCTTGGGTAGTTTCTTAATCCCTGAGTTTTAGTCTTCTCATCTATAAAATAATGGCAATAAGTCAGGGATGAATGAGAACATATCAAACATTTAGGGCAACTGGCACATGACTGTCACTCAAACGTTTAGCTATACTTATACAGCATTCCCACAGGATGTAATAATGAGTCTTGCAGATACTATGTTGGCTCACATCATTGGTTTTGTGTCTAAAGATGATAGCATGCTTACATAAATAATAAAACACAAAACAATAGTGAACTGAATAGACAGTGGAGCACTGTCAAGAAGGCTCCAAATTCATCAGGAAAAGACACCAGCTTAAAACATTAGAATGAAAATGATCAGTTTTGGCAACTCTTGGTGATAGACAACGGTATGATAGAGCCCCATTTCTACTCACAACCCCTAATGAATGGCCTCTCCAGCTACAGCTCCCCACACACAGCCTTTCTAGCTCCTGCATGTGCTGGAATTACAAGTCATTAAAAGGACTTATTTAATTGAAAAACTAAGACATTACATTTAATTTAACATGTATGAAAACAAGAAAAACTCCTTTAAAAAAACATCTTTTTCTCTACTTCTAATCTTTATCCTCTTTTAAAAAGTAATAAATCAGGAATATGGATGAATCAATGACATGCTGGTTGGTTAGAGTGCATCTTCAATCTGATCACATCCTATCGGAAAACAAAAAAGGTAAAGCAGATCAGGTGAATAGTTCCATGCATATAACACAGTTAACATTCTTCCAACTGCTTTTTAATTTTTTCCACATTTAACTTTTTATTGGCTTTTTGTATATTTCATACAAAAAATCTTCTTTATAACCCTTCCACTTTGGCACCTCTCATAGCCCCCCCACTGGAGTTCATACCTTCTGTAATTTGTGTTAAGGCCTAGCATGTAAAGTTAGTGTCCCCAGATGTCCCTCAGTACAAGATCATCTGCTGGGGTTTAGTCTGTCTATCTAAAGTCCCTCCCTTTTATTTTTATTTTATGTGTGTGAGTGTATTGCCTGCATGTATATAAGTGCGCCTATGTCATGCAATACCCAAAGAGGTCAGAAGAGGGTGTCAGATCCCCTGAAACTGGAGTTAGGGATGGTTGTTAGTCACCATGTGAGTACTGGGAACAGAACCTGGGTCCTCTGGACTAGCAACCAGTGCTCTTAACTGCTGAGCCATCTCTCCAGCCTCATCTCCCAACTATTTTAATTAATGTTCCACTCTAAGCTAAATCTACCAAGAGGTAGAACTACAGCCCCTTCAGGTAATTTTACCTTCAGTTATAAAACACAGAAAACGGGAGCTCAGAATCAGACAACTCCTGACCTCCCTACCCCTGAGTGTGACAGCCCCTAATGAATGGCCTCTCCAGCTAGAGGTCCCCACACACAGCCTGCATGTGCTGGAATTACAAGTCATTAAAAAGCCACTTTGAAAACACAATAAAGACCTTCTTCTCAGCTGCAAGTACCCTTTCACCACATAAAAACCTAAGGCTTCAACAGCAGGACATTTACTGCCAGCTCCACACAGGGTGGGGCACAAGGAAATGAGGGACAACAAAAGACAGGAAGTTTCTTTGCCTTCTCCCTTTTTTTTTTTTTCCTTTTTCAAAGAGACTTTTGTAAGGGCAGTTTAAAGTATTTAACCCCATATCTGAACCACCATCCACTCTGAAAGGAAGTTAGAAAAAAGGAGAGGCTACCATATGATGAGATTTAATTTTTAAAAAAAATTTTATTTGAGTTTTATGTGTATGTGTGTATTGCCTGCATGTATATAAAGTGCACCCGTGTCATGCAGTGTCTGTGGAGGTCAGAAGAGGGCATTGGATCCCCTGGAACTGGAGTTACAGGCCATTGTTATCCACCATGTAGCTGCTGGGAATTGAACCTGGGTCCTTTGCAAGAGCAGCCAGAGCTCTTAACTACTGAACCATGTTTCCAGCCCCCAAGATTGCATTTTTCTCCCTCAAGATTTTTATTCAAAGAAACACTTTGGTAAGTCAAATTCATCAGAAGTTTTGGTTGAAAACTTATTCTTACACTGGAGGCTGAAGTAGGTACATTTTTACCAAATGTAATTTGTCCATCTTCAGGAAAAGATGCTTGGAACTTTCAACTTCACTTGTACATTGTGATCAAATCTCTACAGTGCAAAGTGAAAGAAGGAAAGGCAAAAATAAAGAATTTTATTGCCCAAACCAAACCCAATCATAAATGGTTATTTCACAATCTTCAGTATTTTTTCCTACTTCTCTGCTATGAATATAAAGCTTACTCAGATGATACACACAAAAATTCCATAGGCTACTCTTTAAAACCAGTTACATGAAAAACAAATGTAAACAAAACACTGAGAAATTACAGAAGGTATGAAATTATTTTATGATCAATTACCAAAGTGTAAGTAAGACCTACAATTGTAAGTATTTTTTTGATAATGATATATTCATATATCTTTTCTATCTGCTGAAAAGTGTCAGTCACCAGCAAGGATAAGCACTTGGCTTACTAGTCAGTAAGATGTGTGGATCAGTATGCCCCCAAAAGAGATGACCTTCTACACAGAGAACTGCTCTACTCTGATGGGAGTTACTGAGGTCTTCGGTGTAAAATATCTCACTAAAAACATTGTAGTAATATGCTTTCTGTATTTGCTCACTCATTATAAAACAAATCTTTCTATCATTCTCTTCCCCATCCAAATTCTACAGGGAAAGTTCCTGATGAACTTTCATATGATAATACTAGATTTCTTTGTAAGAAGAAAACATTTAAGGAATCACAAACATTTAAAAAACTACTATAGTTGTGTTAGCAGAACTCAAAGATAAATCATATCTGGAGGTGTTCTTTTTCCAGAAATAGCAACTAAAAAAAAAAAGAAAGAAAAGAAAACCACCAGTGGCCTCACCCAATGCAGCGCTAGGTATGTTCATCTCTTTGGTCTCAATTACAAAACTAAAAGATCTTGCAAAACTCTGCCTTAACTTTTGGTATAAAACCAGATTCTGCCCTTTATTTTTCCAGTGACAGTGAAGCACATGTATATTACTAACAATGCCATCATTATACTACACATCAAGGCAAAATGCTGAGGAAAATGATACATGTCAATTATTTCTCCCCTACTAAAAAGCCGGGCGTGGTGGCGTACACCTTTAATCCCAGCACTTGGGAGGCAGAGGCAGGTGGATCTCTGTGAGTTCAAGGCCAGCCTGGTCTACACAGTAAGTTCCAGGACAGGGAGACCCTGCTTCAAAAAGACCAAAAAAAAAAAAAAAAAAAAAGCATATAAACCCACACACCTGAAAAAGAAATAACATGATTTCTACAGTCATTTTAAAGATGGTAAAATCTCTTTCAAGACTATGGGTTATAAAGGTTCTCAGAAGCCAGGTCACCAGAGCAGTAACCAAAAAAAATTTTTTTAAATAATGAATGTTAATGTCTTATTCAGGCTCACTTATTTTCATAATACTTCTACAGCATGGATCAGATTATGATCTCCACATTACAAAAGATGAAACTAAAAAATAATAAATGTTAGTTTGTCCCAGCTCCCTGAGGGTACTAAGACACAAACACAGGCTGTCAAATGCCAGCTCCCAGACTCCCCATCACCTAACTCTCTATCATCTTCCAACAACTAAGAGATCCCTCAAAGACATACAGTGAACAAGCCACAGAAATCTGCCTGGTTTCTTCTTTCTCATATATGAAAATTTGACAAAAAGACCTGTATGAATCAATAAACCAAACTCCCTGTCCTTCTTGATATTATTGATTTTTATTTTTATATAAAACCTGGCCAAGAGTGGTGGTTGATAACTGGAATCCCAGGACTTGGGAGGCTGAGGCATAAGGACTGTTGTGAATTTGAAGCCAGCCTGCGCTATACAGTAAGCTCCAGACCAGCCTGGGCTATAGAATGAGAACCTGTCTCAAAAAAGTCAAGACAAGAACAAAGGAAGGAAGAGAGAGAGGGCAGAAGGAAGATAGATCTGAACCTAATTTGGTTATGGAAGAGCCTCTTTAAAATACTATTACTAATAATTTTTTTAAAAATTAGGCTGAGGCAAGATGCTTTCTTTACAGACACTATCAAGTACATCATCATTTCCCCCAGCCTTATTTTGTTGGTGTTGGTGTTGCTGTTGTTGTTATATGTGTGTGATATATGTGATGTATGTGTATTTATGTGGGGGCCAGAGGTCAACACTGGATGTCTTCCTTAGTCACACTTGACTTTAGTTTTTGAGACAGTGTCTCTTGCTGAACCTGGAACTCATCAATTTGGCTACTCTGGCTGGCCAGCAAACACTGAGGATCCATCTATCTCCCCTTCTTCTCTACCCCTATAGAACTGGGGTTTATGTGTGTGTGCCATTTCACCAGATTTTTTTAAATGTATTTTATTTATTATTTTTATTTGATGTGTATGTGTGTATTGCCTGCATGTCATGCAGTGCCCACGGAGGACAGAAGAGGCTGTCCTTTCCTCTGGAACTGGAGTTATAGACAGTTGTTAGCTGCAATGTGGGTGCTGGGATTCAAACCCAGGTTCAATGCAAGAACAGTCAGTATTCTTAACCGCTGAGCCATCTCTCCAGCCCTACAACCAGATTTTTGCAGAAGTGCTGCAGATAAAAATTCAGGTCCTCATGCTTGCACAGTAAGCACTTGACTAATGAAGCCACTCCCTCAGCCCATTCCCCATCCCTCTTAATTCTTAAAACTCTTCTGGTGGGTGAATTTTTTCTTGTTTCTGGAGTCCATGATCTCTGCCTCTTCTGTCTAAAATTACTTACTACCCCACAAATGAACATATTTAAATAATAAAGCTTCAAAGGACTTTAGAAAAATCAGGTCAGGTAATCGCCCTTACTCAGAGGTCAACATGCACACACCCTAGGAAAAGGGATAGTGTCCCTGAAGTTGGACAAGCCCCGTACTACTAGATCAGTTAGTTACTGGCTAAGGAAGGCTCCAACTGTCCAGTGTTCAACATTCCAATTCCTACCACTGTCTTGCCCGCAGTTAGAAGACAGTCTAAATATGAAGCTATCCTTATTACTATATAAATGGAATTTCAGTCTCTTTCCTAAAAGCAAAATCTCATTGATACACGACTCACACAGCAGCACTTCTATTACAGCACTGACACTTAAAGAACTAAATCAACCACAAAAGCATTTAGTACCATTTAGTACCAAAAGACTTGCTGAAAGTACAAGTGTTGAATTTCATACCCACACAATACTCAAAAGTTATTAATATACTTTCTCTGCCATGCTATGTACAGCACATGATGACAGGAACTCCTACTGTGGTCACTGGGTTTATGGCTGCTATAATATTCATCATTTTGTAAGTGAACTACCCACTGTTAAGAATAAACAATTCTGTGTTTCAGAAGAATTTTCAAGGCATTGTATAAATCTACCAAACTAAGAATTTTATTAAAAAGAAATTTCAAGGTATCAATTAGTATAAATATACCAAACTAAGTAAGAATTTTATTAAAAAGAATAAATCATGCATAAACAGGAAAGAGCATGGGACAAATGAAAGAATAAACAGAACTGCCCAAGGAAGAGCATCATCTGTGACAGTCTCATGTAGAAAGAGCATTAATAATGCTTTATGAATGTCATTTGGTCTTCCCACAAATCAGGAAAAATTCCAAGAAGCAGCCTTTGAAAGTTTTGATCATTGAAGAAATACATTCTTTCTGAAATAAAGTTTTTATAAACCATTATATATTCACAGTCTGAATTTTCAAATATTGGTGATGACATGCTAAATTGATTTCATAGCTTAACAGTGACTCACAACCCACAGTTTTGAGAACCTTAGTACTAGAAGTGTAACATTTCAGAATATAGACAAAGTTGCCAAACTCAACAATTTTGTTACATTAATCACACCCTGAGAGCATTTTAAGATGATCTGAAACAAAAGTTAAATGCATAAAAAGTACTATCTGCATTAAGAATAAGTTTCAAAGTATTAGGAGAGGTACAGAAGAAGGGAAAGTGCACATGTGGGCAACTCTAACACATTCTATTCTTATCTTTATCAAGCAATGGAACAAATTACCAACTTGCATTATTCTATGTGGTACTCTGCTCCAAATATGAACTTTGATCAGAAATGTGAGATTAGTATTACAGAGTATGGGGAGCAGGTGGTCCCTGGACCAGTGAGATCAGTACTGATACCTTGTCCTGACTCTGACTGGCTTGCTATGTAGAACAGTGCAAACCTAAGTCAGGGAAGGCCTCTCCTCCTTTATCAGAGTTAAAACAGATGATATCCAAGGACAACTTCGTGGGACATAAAGGAAAGGATTCCAAAACCGCCAGTGATTTTTAACAAGACAGCTTTCCTTACCATTTTCTAGAGAACTGACAACACAGAGTAAGGAAATTTCTGGCATTAATGGTCACTACTGACAAATAATTTTAAAAGACCAAACAAAGAAAATAGAACTGAAGACATAACCACAATAAGTGATATTTTTTCTTCTTTAGAAATAGAATCAAATACTTTTCTAACACTCTTTTCACTAGATATGTAAGGTTTTATAATAGTAAGAGGTTAAAATATATAGCCTGGAAATTTCTCCCACCCAATGCTGAAAATCTGTACTTCTAAATCCTAATATCAAACAACACTGGGGGATGGTCAGATGTTCCTTCAGGGATCTATCAGGAAACAAACAGCAAATCACATATTTCATCCTTCTAAATCAGTGTGACTACACATGAAAAAAACTATTTCCTTTCCAAATTGAAAGTAGTTTTACAAGTATACTGAAAAGTAAAAGTTTCAAATTATACATTTTAAATGTGTATAATGCATTGTTACAACAAACTTTGGCTTAATAAAGCTGTTAAATAACATCAACACTGGGGCTAGGGGTATAGCTCAAAGGTAGAGTGCTAGCCTAGCTTGCACGTGGCCTTGAGTTCAATCTTCAGCACCACACAGAAAAAAAAAAAAAATCACAAACTATAACCAGCTTCTCACTTATCTAAAACAAGTACTTCATAATAATGACCAGAAGTATTTTTTAGGTTTCTTTTTCAACTTGCTTTTCTGTTATATTCAAGTTTGAGTGCATTGCTCCCATTTCCCTAAATCAGCACTCACTGAAAATCACAGTAGCAAGGCTTTGAAGGACACAGAATTTATATGCTACTACTCAAATAACTTTTATTGTACTGTGGAATGTATCTTTTCCATAACATCTTAAATTTATTCTATTTTATTTTTTATGTGTATGAGTGTATTGCCTGCATGTACCTAAGTGTGCCTGTGTAGTGCAATGTCCATGGAGATCAGAAGAGGGCATCGGATCCCCTGAAACTGGAGTTATAGAGTTGTCAGCGACCATGTGGGTGCTGGGAATTGAACCTGGGTCCTCTGCAAGAGCAGCCAGTTCTCTTAACTGCTGAGCCATCTCTCCAGCCCCTCCTTAACAACTTACATAACAACCTAAAAAACTACAGATTCCCGAATGATTTCATTCCTTCCCCCACTAGTTAAGAAAATTCACTTCGAGGCCCCTCCAATGCTTCCTTTCTTAGGGGTTGGCACTCCTGTCCTTGCCTCATTCCTTACCAGGAAGCGATCTGAAACAAAACCCAGAAATACTAAAGGAAAGGAGGAAAAGCACAAGCCTACTCACATCAGATTTGGAGGACATGTTCTCCTCCACGTCGGAGTCATTGGGATCCACAATATCATCAAATGGTGGTAATGTTGACTTCTTCTTCTCCGATGCTTCACTCTCAATTTTGACCTTTCCCATCTTGACATGAGATTTATCTTTTATCTGTTTTTTGTCAGCAGAACAAGTGAGTATCAGTGGTGGTGCATTAGAAAAACTTTTAAATAAAGCCTCTGAGCTACTCTTTTTCCTTTTTTTGGCTGAGAGTTCTTCAGACTCTGAAATGGGGGGCCTTTTACTGGGAGCCTTCTTATCCTGCTGTCCACTGGTGATGGTGAGTAAGTTACTGTCTGCTTTTGGCTCTTTTGACATGGGTTTAGGTTCCTTGAAGGCCATCTTAGGAACTATTTTTTCTTCTTTCACTGGTTTATTTTCTTTGGGTTTCTTAGAGGATTCTTTGGAAGATTTGTTATGATCCCTGGAAGGTTCTTTGAAGGCACTTTTATGTTCTCTGGAGTCTTTAGAAGGTTTTTCCTTGTGCTCCTTCATTAATTTGTGAGGCTTTGAAAAACTGGTACTACTGCTGCTGCTGCTGCTGCTGCTACTGCTGCTGCTACTGCTGCTGCTGCTGCTGCTACTACTACTGCTGCTGCTGCTGCTGCTGCTGCTGCTGCTGCTGCTGCTGCTGCTACTACTGCTGCTGCTGCTGCTGCTGCTGCTGCTGCTGCTACTGCTGCTGGTATGAATGCTCCTGTTAGGGTCCTACAGAAAGAAGAAAACGAAACTCTCAAAATGAAATAGTAACCAAGAGTCAAAAGCCAACTCCTTGAGTTAGGGCTATATAAAATGGTCCCTTTTTTGTTCTCAATCTATCCCTAATACCAAAAATATTTTAACTGCAGCATGTTGGGATAACACATATGAGAAACAGAAGGGGAATATGTTACCATGATCAAAGAATTTAATGAGGCAAGATGTCTTCTCCATCATTAGAAGGATACAGTTTTAACACAGTTTGATTCAACAAATGTTAATAACATGCTTGTCCTAGAAGGTACAAAGACAAAGAGCACATGGCTCCACACTAACAGCTATAGCATACCTATGATTGATGGGTGTTGCAAGAACCACCTATGAAGTGCAACGATAAGCAAAAGCAGAGCTATTTAGCTTGGCTGAGATCATGAAGAAAAGAAAAGAATTATTCGCAATTTTAGAAAACCAACATGTGAATAGGGCCCTAGAGAATAAGCAGATAACTACCAGAAGCAGTAGAATGGAATAGCACTGACAGGAATAAATTAAAACAGAGTGAGCACAGCACAGATTGCAACTGGAGAATTCAGTTACAATAGAAGACAGAGAAGAAAGTGGGAAAGTAGTCTAGGGCCGCACAATGAAGCCAGGTTACATTAAATTCTAAGTATCTCTGCAATATAAAGAATCACAAAACCACGAAAAGAAATAAAGTAAGATAAAGCTCAATTTTTTTCACCAAAAATTTCATCAATTGAAGAATATGTCTTTCTCCTAGTAGGAAAAAAGAGAAAACAAAACAAAGGAATGGAGCAAAACAAATAAGTGGAAGTCTTTGGCCATTACTGTTGTGCAATCACGAAAAAGAGATAGCTATTCCTGTTTTACAAAATTTTTCACTCATCAAAACACCTTCAAAACATAAAACCTTCCCATAGTCTTACTACTCAGGGACAAAAACCTAAGTCTATCCATACCATATTTGTGAATCTCCACTATTAACAGCAAAAATAAGAAACACCAGGAGACCCTGAACAATACTAAAGAGTAACTCTTCCATACTCACTTCCACCTTCTAATGGAACCACAGTCAAATTTCCAACTAGAATCTATATCCTCAGGCTTGCTTACTCTCCTTTGCCTGTGCGTAATTCACCCAATTAAGTCGATGCTATAGAAAGTCATCCTATAGTCCTTAAATATCTGGCACATACAAGAAATCAAAGTAGAGGTAGAGGCTATATTTTTCAACAAAATAAACACGTTACTACTTACTGCATCTATGAGAGGAATAGAGTACATATGTTCTTAGATACACAACCAAAAGCAACACTCTAGGTGAAACATCATTGTTCTGCATCATTGGGAATACATATTTTTGTTTCTTGCAAAATCATTTGTCATCTATGTGCTACAACAACAATGAACAAGAAACAAACAAAAAACATAGACCCAATTATTCCTTTTCTGAAATGCATATCTGGTTTCAAAATTACTAAATGGATAAAATTACTAATCAAAGACTTGCTTTTATGCTTCATACTAAATAACCTTACAAAACATCTTAATCTGAGACTTTAAAACACAATACTAAAGATAGAATTCATATTACTGAAATTTCATTATTTAATAAATTCTATTACAGGACATTTCCTGCATGTTTAGCAATACTATGAATAATTAAAGTTAAGTATAATGGACAAAGTAAATTAAGGAAGAGCATTTTCAAATCTAATATCCTCGAGATTTCTTTAAATTGATTTGTTGACTCACTTGAGTTTGGCAATTTGCAATCAGTTTTCTAATTATGGCCTCGAATACCCAAGCATTGCTATTAAATATTCATTCTATATGGAGTATCAGACATTTTAATAAATACAATTTCTTAAGCTATCAACATACTACTAATGTTATACATTAAAGGAAACAATAAACAGCAGGAGGTGGGGTAATTTCTACAAGAGTATTTCAATGATTTACTATTATATTATTTCTGTACAATAAACTTGAATTCTTAATATGAAAAACACAGTGGTATGATGGCAAGATGACTCAGCAGGTAAAGTCACTTGATGCTAAGACTGACAATCACAGTTCAATCTTAGGAACCAACATAGTAGAACAGATAAACACAAACTGTCCTCTGATCTCACAAGTGCATGACGACATGCACGTATACACCTACACATATATACACACACAAATAAATATAATTAAAAATTAAAAAACAGGGGCTGGAGAGATGGCTCAGCTGTTAAGTGCACTGACTGTTCTTGCAGAAGACCTGGGTTTGATTCCCAGCACCCCCATGGCAGCTACGAATCATCCTTAACTCCAGTTCCAGGAGAATACAAGGCCCTCTTCTGACCTCCATGGCACTGCATGACACGGGTGCACTCACATACATGCAGACAATATACTCATACACATAAAATGAAAATAAAAAATAAAATATTTTTAAAAAATTAAAAACAAAGTACACAGTGGTATCCAATACAGACTTTTAAAAATATTTTATTTTTATATATCTATATATAACCTAATCAGTAGATTTTTTTAAATTTTATTGAATCATTAACATCAACATTAAATGCTACTAAGCAGCTGACTAATTACCATTCAATGTGAAGTTTACACATGCTGTATAATTCAGATTCTCTTTGTCTGAAGCTGATTAGGAAAAATTGAATATCAAGTAATGCAAGGGAGAGTGTGCACAATTCAAATCTCAAGTATAAAAAATAAATGACTAAACATAACTATCCATATATTTTCACTAACTTTACAAAGGTACAGTATTTTCTTTCATCCTTGTAATTCTATTGAATGCTTCTTTGTTTATATTCTGGAACAGAACAGTCTTCTAACATGACTCGTCCACAGCTCTAGCTCTAAGTACTAGCCAGAGTAAGGCTTCCCAATTATATATGGCTTTCAGTTTTCAAGTTAGCGCCATGCTTTTTTCCTATGGACAACTCAAAGCAGATTTGTCCATTTCTGTTTCTTCTCTCTAGGTTCTCTCTATCCTACTCTAATTGACCTTCTACACTGTAGAAGGTTTTCGGATGAATGGAACGTGAATTAGAAAAATGCTCCCTCTCAAAGTTTATCAAAAACAATAAGCTTTCCATTTTGTCCTGTATACACCATGTACACATATTTCTTTCTTTCTTTCTTTCTTTCTTTCTTTCTTTCTTTCTTTCTCTTTCACTTCCCTCTTTCCTTCCTTCCTTCCTCCCTTTCTCTCTCTCTCTCTCTCTCTCTCTCTCTCTCTCTGTTTGTTTTTGGTCTTTTTGAGACCCTGTAGCCACAGCTGCCCTCAAACTCACAGAGATCTCCCTGCCTCTGCCTCCCGAGTGCTAGGATTAAAGGCCACCACACACTTTTAATCCCAGCACAAGGCCAGTACCTGATTTACATAGTGAGTTCAGATTACCCAGAAATAGATAGCAAGACCCTGTCGGAGGGAGGGAAGAAGGGAGGGA
>NW_008348580.1:902134-911876 GCF_000622305.1 Nannospalax galili | reverse complement strand
GAGGGAGGGAGGGAGGGAATGATTTCTAAAATTTTCAAAAGTTAAGTTAAAATTCAAATTACCAAGCTGAATACTTCATTAGAACAAGCAGAGGATACAAAACAACCAGTGACAGGAAAGAACAGTGAGAATAAACCTCAAAGCATAAAGTAAAAATGTAAGAAACGAAAACTAAAATGGGAAAAAAATTTAAAAAAGAAAATTATAATAGGAAAAGAGGGCACTTGAAAAACAGACGGAGGCAACCTAACATGACACAGGAAGAATTGTAGAAGAGTCTAAAGGGAGAAACAGGAAAGAAGAGGGAATTATCAAAGTGACAATGAAGACAATATCTAAGAACTAAAGAAATGTCTGAATTGCAATCTCAGAGGGATCAACACACAGGCAAAACTAATGATATAAGACATTCACTCAGAGGCATTGTACTAAGATTTCTAAATGTCAAAGATTTGGGGCTTGGAGTACTGGCTCAGTCATCAAGAGCACTTACTGCTCTTACAGAGCACCCAAATTTGGTTCCCAACACCCTTGTCAGGTAGGTCACAACCACCTATAACAGCAGTTCCAGGAGATCCTACACCATCTTATGGCCTCCACAAACACTGCACTCACATACATGTAAACCCCCACACAGATGGCACACAGAAAATTTTTTTTAAACAGTAAAAAAATATTTGGAGCTAGGCATGGTGGCACACACCTTTGATCCCAGTGCTTAGGAGGCAGAGGCAGGTGGATCACTGTGAGATTAAAGCCAGCCTGGTCTACATAGTGAGTTCCAGATGCTAAGTGCCCTCAAGAAAAATCATAAGTGCTGTATTGAACATCATACAGTGTGAAAATCAAGGTAAACAGTGTAGCAAGAAACAACACAGAAAGCTAAGTTGAGAATAAATCATATACAATGTTTAAGAAAACTTGAAAAAATTTCATCTGAATGAGAAATCAATAAATCTGTCATAATAAATGGTCCTAATAAAGGATGAGAACAGTAAAATTAGCTTAAGTAGCTCACTGGCTAACAATATACAGCTTTCCTCATCTTAAATAAAGCACATAATATTTGAGGATACTGACAAATACAAGTCAAAAGATATTTTCTGTGTATACATGTGTGGTGTGTGTGAATGCATGCGTACATGCATAATCACATCTGTGTGGGTACACATGTGTGTGCTTGTGCAAAAGCACACATACACACATCTCTGTGTGTGGATGTTGATTCCAGTCCAAAGTTACTGTCAGATGTCTTTCAGAATCTGTGCTGGACAGCTTTAGTGTCAACTTGACACACCTGGGTTGAGGGAGCCTCAATCGGGGAATTGCCTCTATTGGACTGGCATGTTGGCCATGTCTGAGGGGCATCTTCTTAATGAGTGATGTGGGAGGGCCCAGCCCACTGTGGGTGGTGCCACCCCTGGGCAGGTGGGCCTGTGTTGCATAAGAAATTAGGCTGAGCAGGGGCCAGAGGAGCAAGCCAGTAAGCAGCGTTCCTCCATGGTCTGTGATCCAGCTCCTGCCTCCAGGTTCCTGCCCTGAGTTCCTACCTTGGGCTCCCTGATGAACTGTGACCTGGGAGATGTAAGCAGAATAAACCCTTTCCTCCCCAAGTTGGTAGTGGTCAGAGTGTTTTGTCACAGCAATGAAGAACAAACTAGGACAGAAATTGGTACCGAGAGTGGGGTATTGCTGTGACAGACCTGACCTTGGTGTTTTGGGGAGGACTGTGGAAGTGTTTGGAACTTTGGGCTGGAAAAGCCATTGTGTGCTCAGAGTTTGCTGCTGTGGAGCTTGGAAAAGTTATGCTGAAAGAGTTGTAGACGATGGAGGCCTGGCTTGTGAAGCTTCAAAGGGAATCGAAGACTATCGGAGCTGTTCCTGTGATATTTTGGATTAAGAATCTGTGGGTTCTTGTTGGCTGGGGCTGAAGAATCAGCTGTGATTAAGAAGAGATCAGAACCTGAAGTAAAACCTTTGCTTTACTGGGACAATTGATGCTGGTTAGCTGGGGCTGAAAAATCAGCTGTAAGTAACAAGAGACCAGCATCACTGTGGTGAAGTCTTCTGGGAGGTATTTCCTCAGGGTCAGCACACAGAGGGGACCTGCACCTCTATTTCAAGCTGGAAGCAGGACTTGGTAATGTGTAAGAGTCTCCTGCATGGTTCTGGTGTTGAAAGCGTGAAGGGGTCACAGAGAGCAGCTGAGGCTTGGCACTCTGAGAGGCCAGGAAAGGCCACAGGTAAAAGTGCAGCTTCTGTTGCAGTGAAGACCCCAGGACTGAAGGGGTCATGGAGACAAACTGAGGCTTTGCACCCCAAGAGGCAAGAAGAGGCCATTGGTGAAGGTGTAGCCTCAGTTTCAGTGGAGACCCCAGCAATTTGGAGATGCTGGGACCATGGGATGACCACCAAGGACAGTGGCAGGTGTGGAACGGAGCTGGCCTGGGTCTGCGAGATGAGCTGAGTGTGCTGTGGAAGGCAGAGTCAGAGCAGTGGAGCTGCCAATATCCTTTGGAGCCCAGAGGACCATGAGTGAATCCCAGATGTCCAGCCTCGAGCTACTTTGCTGGACTTTGGTTTTGCTTAGGTGTGCCCGATTCTTCCCTTTGAAATAAGACAGTGCTTGTTTTGGATTTTACAGGAGCCCACCCACAGGGAGAGTTTTAAAAGAGACTATGGACTTTTAAGTGTTTGGATTTTTTTAAAGACTGTGGGGTTTTTAAGGTTGTACTGTCTGAGGTTGTGATATTAATGTTAACATCATAACTTGGGGACAAGAACTGGAAAGCTTATGGTTTAATAGTGATGTGTTTGTGTGTCAAGTTGACAAGGGGTCAATTGTGCTGGATAGCTTTAGTGTCAACTTGACACACCTGGGATGAGGGAGCCTCAATTGGGGAATTTCCTCTATTGGACTGGCCTGTGGCCATGTCTGAAGGGCATCTTCTTGATGAGTGATGTGGGAGGGCCCAGCCCACTGTGGGTGGTGCCACCCCTGGGCAGGTGGGCCTGTGTTGCATAAGAAAGCAGGCTGAGCAGGGGCCAGGGGAGCAAGCCAGTAAGCAGAATTCCTCCATGGCCTGTGCTCCAGCTCCTGCCCTGAGTTCCTACCTTGGGCTCCATGATGAACTGCGACCTGGGAGATGTAAGACAAATAAACCCTTTCCTCCCCAAGTTGGTACTGGTCAGAGTGTTTTATCACAGCAATGAAGAAACAAACTAGGACAGAGTACTCTTGATTTATTGAGGCAGATTATCCTGCTAAACCTGGAACTCATCATTTTAGGCTCTCCCTAAAGATCCCCAGTCTCTTCCCAAGTGTTGGGACCTGGCAACCATCACACATGCCAGGCCTTTACGTAGATTCTAAGGATTGAAACTCTGATCTTCATGCCATCTCCTCAGTCCCTCAAAAGGTGTCATAAAATAAAGTTTAAAATGCAGTTTTTTTTAAATTGTGCAGCATATATTGATTATAACCTTAAAAAATGAGAAAAATGAAAACAAATTATAAAAAAAGGAACAATGAAAAAGACACTTCATATAAAAATACGGACCACAAAAAAATAGGACTACAAACTAAGGTGCATACTTTATTATGTTATTGAAAAAGGAGAAGGAGAGAAGCCTAGAAAGGAAGTAAAACCAAGCATAGAGACAGTTTTAAGAAACTAGGGGGGGAAATCCATTAAAATATGCAAATAGTGTAACATCACATAAAATAAAGTAAAAGAAAAAAATTTCACTACAGTTAATTTAAATTGTAAAACTTATTAAGTTAATTCTGAGTTAAAGGAGATATACAATCTACTTTTCTATAGCTACCTAAGGGTGAAGTTTCTTGAATTTAAAATTTCATGAATTTAAAATCCTGGGCTGCTTTAAATGGAACAAATTAATGAGGAGGTATAAATCTATAAATATTCAAAGTAGATAAGTGTTCAAAGAAACAAATAATTCAAAGTTGTTGGAGAGAGAAGAGAGGGAGAAGTGAGATACAGAGAAATAGACTATGTGTGCCAGGGAGAAGGATGTCTGCAGGCTTAGCACCATGACTCTAAGCTAGAAATGCTTTAACTAAGAATTACTATCTTAAGACAATAAAATAGTAAAGCAGAAAACATTTTAACAGTCATAGGACTTTTGAAAATAAAGTGTATTTAACATCAGGGCTAAAAAGAGCCCAAATTTAGCATTTATCAGTAGATGGGAGGGGGCCTAAAAAAAAAAAAAAAAAAGACATGGCAGAACTCGAAGAGAGATGGTGCTTGGGAATAGCAACTGGAGTTTTCATCTGGTTGCAGTCTGCGTGACCAGAATACCGAAGAACATGAAAGACAAGCAAAGAAAGGTCTGCTGTTATGTGACCCAATATATTTGAGGGTTTTGCCTGTCTTCACATTTCAATAGTATTGTTCTACTTTTCAAGCTGACAACCAGAAAGGAAGCCAGAGTTCTACTATACACCTCAGTATCTCAGGAAAACTAACAAACAAATGAAGCAAGTCAGCCCTCTCTAAACTTGACCACAGAAAGGCAGCAACGAGTTTTGTACAATTCTTTAAATCTCTCAATTTGCATGGATCTGTACAATACTCACTCAATACAGACATAACCACATCTATAGAAATGCAAACATCAGAACTTTCCACAAACATGTAAGATGCTGCAACTATCCTATTGGTTTACTATGAACCATGAAAGAAGATCAAAACATGACAATGACTATTCAGGGAGAGAATCTACACATGAATAAACAGACTTCCCTCAATTATCTTAATTGAGTTCTGCAACTTTTTATTAGAATGGACTGGCTTTAGGAATATATACAAAGAGGCTAGTCATGGTGGTGCCCATCTTTAGTCCCAGCACTTGGGAGGCAGAGGGTGGTGGAGCTGTGAGCTCAAGGCCAGCCTGTTAATGGTGAGTTCCAGGCCAGTCAAGGCTGCATAATGAGATTCTGTCCTTAAAAAACAAAACAAGGGGCTGGGTTCGGACCTTGATCAGGATAGCTGCTCAGACCTCAGCAGACAGACAGAGAGTGCCAGGTTCTTGCCTCCAACTACCAGAGGGCCTGAGAACCCAGGGGGCACCTTCACAGCCCCTGGATCCTGCCTCCACGTGGTGGTGAGCTTCTTCTATTTGCTCCATACCATCCCCCTACCTGGGATTTTGTGAGGCCCCTCCCAAGGCCCCAGGGCAGATCTGGCTTTGGTGGGCTAGGGCTGAGATCCTACTGGACAACCTGAGAGGGTGGGTTCGGACTTCCATCAGGGTAGCTGCTCGGAGTTCAGCAGACCCCCAGAGAGTGCCAGGTTCTGGCCTACCTCTGGCCTCCAACTACCAGAGGGCCTGAGAACCCAGGGGACAGCCTGACAGCCCCCAGATCCTACGTCCACTCAGTGGTGAGCTTCCCCTAACTGGGCCATACCATCCCCCTACCTGGGATTTTCTGAGGCCCCTCCCAAAGCCCCAGGGAAGATCTGGCTTTGGTTGGCTAAGGCTGAGATCTCAGCAGACCACCAGAAAGTGCCAAGTTCTGGCCCCCTCTGGTCTCCCTCTGGCATAGGGTTGACAATGCACAGGGTGGCCTGACAGAGCCTGGATCCTGCCTCCACATGGTGAAAGAAGCCTGAGTGTACCTGACTGGAACCTGAATAGGGCTTCTGTGGGTACTCCTGAATAGCTGATCTGAAGCCATCAGTTCCCTCCAAAATAAACCTGAGAGAACCTGAATCCTGTTACAACCAGCTTTATATACCCAATAAAGAAAGGATCTAGGCACCCAGATAATATAAACAGAAGCATACTTCAACTTAATTCTCATATCAGAATCATAAACAATAAAAGAAATTCACATGCCAAAACCATAACGAAAGAATAATAAAATGGAAGCCAAAGCACTATGTCCCCACCAAACCCCACCAATCCTGTAGAAGAGTTCTACAAGGAGAATCCCCTAGGGATAACCCAGGACACTGAATTTAAAAGAACAATTATAAACATGATCAAGGAATTCAACAAATTTAAAGAACACATGAACAAACAAAGAGCTAAAAGAAGATAGGGATAAACTTCTGAATGAATTCACAAAAGAGATAGAAACATTGAAGAAAACTCAGGCAGAAATTAAGAAGGAAGTGCAGAACTCACTAAGAGAACTTGAAACAACAGGGGATAGCCTCACCTCTATAATGGATGAGATGGAAAACAGAATATCAACACTGGAGAATAAAGTTGAAGAACTGGACCTATGGCTCAAGCATTCTCCAGGGAAGCCTTTCCTAAACTCCAGACTAGGTCAAGTCCCAGACGCTGCTCTCAGCACCTGGCTGCCTTTTCTCTGGAACACTTAGTGCACTTGTTTGTGTGATTTTGACCAATGTCCCTCTCCTTTAAGACACAGTAATGTCCACAAATGTGAAAAATATTTCTATTTGTGTAGCTCCAGCACAGTCTAAATAACAGACATACAATTGAACTGATGGTGTCCATCATCCTGTTATCCACGTAGACATATTTCTCAGAAGAATCCACCTTATGAGCATTCCTTAGTGGTATCACTTCCTCTGAAAGTAACCCTAGAGTTCCACTTTCCTTAAAATAATGTCTGTAAGTGAGCTATGGCATTTTATATTCCTGCTATTAAAGTCATTCCTGTTAGTGATGACACCCAGCCAGGGGAAAAGACTGAGCAAAGACAACACAAACAGCAATCAAAATGACAGCAACCAATACACACCTTTCAACAGTAACCTTAAATGTCAATGGACTGAACTCCCTAGTCAAAAGACACAGGCTAAGTGAATGAATTAAGAAACAAAATCCATCTTTTTGCTGTCTGCAAGAAATCCATCTCACCTTCAGGGACAGGCACTACCTTAAGGTAAAAGGATGGAAAAGAACACTCCAAGCAAATGGCACTAGGAAGCAAGCAGGGGTTGCAATTCTAATACCTGACAAAATAGATTTCAAAGTAAAACTAATCAGAAGAGATAAGGAGGGTCACTTCATTCTGATCAAAGGAACAGTTAACCAAGAAGATATTACAATCTTTAATATAAATGCATCAAATTCTGGTGCACCCAAATTCATAGAAACAACACTACAGGACTTTAAGACACAGATTAACCCCAACTCAGTAATAGTAGGGGACTTCAATACCCCACTGTCTCCATTACAAGTCAAAAAGACAAAGAATAAACAGAGAGACAACTGAATTAAATGATACCATACATCAAATGGACCTAACAGACACCTTGCGATTATTCCACCCAAACACCAAAGAATACACTTTCTACTCAGCACCTCATGGAACTTTTTCAAAAACTGACCACATACTGGGCCACAAAATAAACCTCAACAAATAGAAAAATAATGAAATAATTCCATGCATTATATCAGACCACAAAGCAATAAAGTTCAAAATCAACATTGGACGAAGTTCTAGTCACTACACAAATTTGTGGTGATTGAACAACACACTCCTAAACAATGAGTGGGTCAAAGGAGAAATTAAGAAAGAAATAAAAGAATTCCTGGAATTCAAGGAAAAAGACAATACAACACAACATGACCCCCGGGACACATTAAAAGTAGTCCTGGGCAGCACTGCTTACTCATTCAGTTAAGAGCCAGCCTCCTCATTTAGGACAGACAGAAAACCTCCTGCCTCCTTAACCAGGACACAGACATCTATCTGCTCTCTCAGAACCACTTCTACAGCAGCCATGGCTACCTTTGTGGAGCTCAGTACCAAAGCCAAGATGCCCATCGTGGGCTTGGGCATGTGGAGGTCTCCCCCAGGCCAAGCAAGGAAGCAGTGAAGGTGGCCATTGATACTGGATATTGCCACATTGACAGTGTATATGCCTATCAGAATGAGAACGAGGTGGGAGAAGCCATTTAAGATCAAAGAAGAAGATCAAAGAGAAGGCTGTGAACTGGGAGGACCTCTTCATTGTAAGGAAGTTATGGCCCACCTGCTTTGAGAGAAAACTACTGAAGGAAGCCTTCCAGAAGACACTCACAGATCTGAAACTAGACTATCTGGACCTCTATCTTATTCACTGGCCACAAGGACTTCAGCCCAAGGGGAAGGCATTATTCCCCAAAGCTGAAAAAGGCAATGTTCTCACCAGTAAAATAACATTCTTGGATGCCTGGGAGATCATGGAAAAACTGGTGGAGGAGGGATTAGTGAAAGCCTTGGGCATCTCCAACTTCAACTACTTCCAGATTGAAAGGATCTTAAACAAACTTGGACTCAAACATAAACCAGTGACCAATCAGGTGGAGTGCCACCCATACCTCACCCAGGACAAACTGATCCAGTACTGCCACTCCAAGGGCATCACTGTCATGGCCTACAGCCCACTGGGCTCTCCAGACAGACCTTGGGCCAAGCCAGAGGACCCTTCACTACTGAAGGATCCAAAGATTAAAGTGATTGCTACAAAGCACAAGAAAACATCGGCCCAGGTCCTGATTAAGTTCTATATCCAGAGGAACATGGTGGTGATCCCCAAGTCTGTGACACCCTCATGCATACATGAGAACTTTCAGGTCTTTGACTTCCAACTGACTGATAAGGAGATGGCCAGCATTCTCGGTTTCAACAGAAACTGGAGGGCCTCTTTGCTGCCTGAGACCACCAATGTGGAAGAGTTTCCTTACAATGCGGACCACTGAAGCTGCATCACATGATGAGATGGCTGAGTGGACCCACACACTTGCTGACGTACACCTCACTCCTCCTGAGCCCTATTTTAGCAATGGCTGGCTGATATCATGCTGTGCTTGCCTTGATATAGGCCAAAATCTAGGTGATGCTGTATTTAAGTCTGGTGGCCAACCACAGGTAGACTGTTCCGTGCAAATGTGACCCAGAGAGGCAAACTACAATTTATTTTGCTGCTCTGATCTGACCAAATGTTTGTCAAACACCAGGAACTCTGATAACACTAAGGATATAAAGATAAAATAATAAAAATTACAGTAACAAAGATACCCATCACACACAAAAAAAGTAGTCCTAAGAGGGAAGTTTAGAGCACTAAGTGCCTACATTAAAAAATTGGAAAGAGCCCAAATAAGTGACCTAACACTACAACTAAAGGCACTGGAAAGGCAAGAACAAATGAAACCCAAACCCAGCAAAAGAGAAGAAATAACAAAAATCAGAGCAGAAATTAATGAAATAGAAGCAAAGAAAACGATTCAAAGAATCAATGAACCTAAGAGTTGGTTCTTTGAAAAGCAAAGGAAGATAGACAGATGCTTAGCCCAGTAATCAAAAGAAAGAAAGAGCCCCTCTAAATCAACAAAAATCAGAGATGAAAGGGGAAACATCACAACAGACACCCAAAAGATCCAAACCATTATAACAGAATATTTTTAAAAACCTATACACTACTAAATCTGAAAATCTAAAAGAAATGGATGGATATCTGAAATCATGGAACCTCCAAAGTTAAACCAAGAAGAGATCAACAGTTTAAACAGACCCATCACATAGAAGGAAATTGAAAGAGTAACACAAAGCCTCCCAACTAAAAAAGTGCAGGCACAGATGGACTGACAGCAGAATTCTACCAGACATTTAAAGAAGACCTCCAATCAATACTACTTAAACTATTAAAAAAATAGAAACAGAGGGAGAAATCCGAAATTTCTTCAATGAAGCCAGCATCACTCTAATACCCAAACCACGTAAAGACAAAACCAAAAAAGAAAACTC
>NW_008348580.1:893498-901803 GCF_000622305.1 Nannospalax galili | reverse complement strand
ACCGCTTTCCGTCTCGCCGGCAAGAACGACGCGGGAGGACAAGTCAGGATCCTTCTGCAGCAGTTTATTGTATGCGCATCTTACACTCTTAGAAGCTTAAAGACCGAAGACGCCGAGAAGCGGGAGAGCGGTTGCTTATATAGTCTAAAGGTCCCATCTATGACGTATAAGAAGCAGATTGGTTGCTGGAGATCACACCACGGGAGGAGGCGAGGGAGAGCAGGCTCTTGTGCACGCCCCTTATGGGTGCAGCAGGATGTTTACTATTAAGAAGGTCTGGACACCGGCGCCATCTTGTAATGGCGGCGGAGGCTGTGGCTCTCCACATTTCAGTATAGTGGCAGGTTATAAAATCAATCTACAAAAATCAGTAGCCTTTCTATATGCCAATAAAAAGCAATTGGAGAAATAATACAAGAAAATGCTCCCATTCACAATTGTTACAAAAAAAGTAAAATATCTTAGAATAAATCTGATGAAAAACACCAAATATCTCTACAATGAAAGTTTTAAATTGCTAAAGAAAGAGATTGAGGAAGACACCAGGAGATGGAAGGACCACCCATGTTCATGGATTGGAAGAATTAATATTGTTAAATGACCATCCTAAGAAAAGCAATATATAGATTCAGTGCAATCCCAATCAAAATCCCCATGACATACTTCACAGAATTAGAAAAATGCATCCTTAAATTCATATAGAGGCTCAAAAGACCCCAAACAGCCAAAGCAACCCTGAGCACAAAGAGCAATACTGTGGGGATTACTATACCAGATCTAAGTATATTACAGTGCTATAGTCATAAAAACAGCATGGTACTGGTGCAAAACAGACACATAGATCAATGAATCATTGAAGATCCAAACCCAAATACACGTAATTTCAGCCACCTGATATTTGACAAAGGTTCCAAGAACACACAATGGAGAAGAAAGCATCTTCAACAAATGGTGGTGGCAAAACTGGATCTCCACCTGTAGAAGAATGAAACTAGATCCTTATATTTCACCTTGAACAAAAGTCAACTCCAAATGGATCAAAGACCTCAATGTGAAAACCCAAAGCTCTGAAATGTTGTTTTTTTTGTGACGGGAAGATATCAGAGGAGTCAGAGGGGAGGGAGCACACATGGATTTGATCAAAACACTTTATATGCAAGTATGAAATTCTCAATAAAGCTTTTGTAAAAATTTTTAAAAAATAAAAAAAATAATAAAGGAAAATAAATACATCAAAAAATAAAAAAATAAAAAAAATAAATTTATGGAAAGTGGGTACATATGGGAAGCAAAGGACACGCAGGTAAGGACTTTAATAATAGGATCCATTTTACTATATATAGATCAGTTCATCCAAAAATTGTATTGTGTAACTTTAAGGTCTATATCACTTTTTTTTTTTTTACTTTTTTTTTGAGCTTTTACTATTTCATATATTTCCCACTCAAATCCAGACTCCTTCCTCCACCCATACCTCCCCCTATGTCCCCACCGAACCCTACCCACTCTGCCCTACATGCTGAATCCTAGTCATTCAGGTGTTTGTACGCAAATGTCCTTCAGTGTAAATGCATCCACTGGAGTCCAGTCAGCCCATCCAGTGGTTGTATGTAAGTCATACTCTCCCTCCTCCAGCAGCAATCAATCACAGCTAGTTCTCAATCTAGTGCTGGCCTGCCACCTATTTCTCACCTCCCCTTTGGGCCCTTGTTTAATTGAGCTGACATGGATCCTGCATTTGATGCCATGGCTGCCGAAGACTCACAGAACAAGTCTCCAGTGGCCTGAAGGCCTCTACCTCCTTATGTTAATGAACCAGCCCTGGCTCTTAAAATCTTTCCACCTAGTCTTCTGCAATGGTCTCTGAGCCGTGGGTGGGTGAGGTTCCATAAAGGAGTCCCATCCTACACTCTACAGTGTCTCATTCTCCACACTTGGCCAGTTGTGGCCTTCTGTGTGTATTTTTATTTTATGTGTATGAGTGTAATGCCTGCATGTAGGTGGGTATACCCGTGTTGTTCAATGCCCATGGAGGTCAAAAGAGGGTGCTGGATCTCCTGGAACAGGAATTATAGATGTTTGTAGGCTGCCATTTGGGTGCTGAGAATCAAACCCAAGTCCACTGCAAGAGCATACAGTGCTCTTAACCAGTGAGGCATCTCTCCAGCACTAAATCCATTGATTTAAAAAACCACCTGTCAGTCTTAACAATATACCCTGTGTGAGAAATAAATGATGTGTAGAACAAGGGGAGGGGCTCAATGTATTTACTTATTTATTTATATTTTTGTGTATGAATTTTTTGCCTCCATATATGGAAGTATACCATGTATGTAATGCCAGCAGAGGCCAGAAGGTGGTGTTGGATCCTTTGAAACTATAGAGTTATAAAGGGTTGTTAGCTGCCATTTGGGTGCTGGGAACCAAACCCTGGTCCTCTCCAAGAGCAGCCACTGCTCTCAGCCACTGAGCCATCTCTCCAGCCCCTCAGTAACTTTAAAAGAATGCTAAAATCTTCTGTGGTCTTAGAACTATATCAATGAAGTTCTATTTAGTTCCAGTAGCAGGGGTATAGCACACTAGTTTTTGGTAGAGGTAGGTGGCAAATTATTTAGAAATCAGAGATACTTTTTCTATATACTAGGCAGCAATTAAGATCAGAACAAAATTTAAAGCCACAGAAATAAATGACTATAAGAAAATATTGTAAGGGTAGACATCCTAGCTATTTTACCTATTATAGCAATAAACAATGTTTATTAATTTTCAATTTTAGAAATCTACTTAACTTGCTAAGTAATTTAAATTTCCTTGTCATATCATTTACCTATAGATAAATGTCAACTTGATGACTAAATAAGTTTAATATGTGCTAAAGCACACAAGTCCATGTGTATGCACAGGTTAAGAAGACCTAACCCCCAAATCTGAATTCATAAATGCTCCAAAATCAGAAATTTTTTGACCAATGCAAAGAAACTTTCGAGTAATAACATGACATCCCAAGTAGAAAACTCCAAATTTGGCCTCATATAATGAATTTTAATCACAATTCAGTTACCTTTGAGAACTGGGTAGGTGTCTCAGAGCATAAAATGCCTGCTACATAAGCACGTGTACCCGAGTTCAGATCCCCAGAACCCATGCAAAAAGCAAAATATGGTTACACACCTGTAACCCCAGCACTGTGAAACTGAGACAGGTGGATGCTGACACCTCACTGGCTAGCCAGCTTAACCAAAATGGTGAGCTCCAGGTTCAGTGAGGTTTTTGTTCTCAAAATTGAGTTAAAACATTATCAAGGAAGCCACCCTATCCTTGCCCCACCCTAGTGCACCACACACGTACAGCACGAGTGAGTGCACACAAAAATAACATTAAGGCTATGTGTATAATGTAAATGAATCTTATATTTAGACTTGGGTCCCAACTCTAAGACATCTCATTTAACCTGTGCAAATATTCCGAACACAAACGCATCAAAATAAGATAATACTTTCAGTACCAATCATTTCAGGAAAAAGATATGCATTCTGTATTATAAATAATATACCTTAGCATATGCAATGTGCCTGGGACAGAGAAGAAGGTATATAAATTATTTTATTACTATTACAACTAGAAATGAACATTGAAGACTTAATACATTAACCTCAACAATATAAAAGTATTTGAAATATAGACATGGAAAATGGAAATGGAGGGGAGGGCTTTAGGATACAAATCACTTACGAAGCTGGGAGTTTAAAAAAGATGCTGCCCATAGTAGATGAACTACATGTAGTTGAGTTCTACATTCAACATCTAGAAAATCAGAATATCCAAGAAAAGAACTCAAAATTGTATCATACTTGAAGGAAAAGATGGTCCGACAAATGGGCCAGATTCTTATTAAGTACTAGCAACATACATGACTGGAAAGATGGCTCAGCAGTAAAGAGCACTCAATGTTCTTGCAGAGGCCCTGGGTTAGGTTCCCAGTACCTACATAATGGCTTAAAACCATCTATAACTGCAGTTCCAGGGGATCTAACACCCTCTTCTGGACTTCGCAGGCACCAGGCACACACATGGTACACGCACATACATGGAGGCAAACAATCATACATATAAAGTAAAAACAAATCTTAAAATACTAAGTAGCAGTATAAATAACTTAGAAAAATTATTCAAATATGACCAGTATTCTATGTTTTAAAAACATTTTAATTTTCTTTCTGATAGGCTTTCATTGTATTCTTATCTTACTTTTCTTGAGCAAACTATAGTCAAGCTCTAAGCTACAGACAGGGCTTGCTACGTACTTTAAGTTTCATATATTTTACTTCCATCATTAAGAGAAGATGGAAAAAGAGCCCTATAAGTTATATTTACAATTAAGAAACAGAAACAAGGTGTTGGCTTGATCCAAATGAGGATACAACATACCATTTTGTAATAGAAAAAGTTGAAATTGCCATGTTAAATAAAATAGTAACAAAATAATTATCTCAGAGATAAAGAGAAGAAATAAATTTTCATTATCTTCAGGTTCTGTACAAAAGCACAAGCAGAAAGGCCAATAAATATTTTCTTCAATGTTGAAAACATTAAGTACTATATCTCCACTAATAAGAAATTTAAAGTACAGCTGTTTATTCCATTAAAAAAAATAGTATTCAGGGGCTGGAGAGATGGCTCAGCGGTTAAGAACACTGACTGCTCTTGCAGAAGACCCAGGTTCGAATGCCAGCACCCACATGGCAACTTACAACTGTCTGTTAACTCCAGTTCCAGAGGATCTGAGAGCCTCTTCTGTCTTCTGCGGGCATTGCACAACACGGATGCACTCACCTACATGCAGACAATACATGCATACACATAAAATAAAAATAATAAATAAAATATTTTCAAAAATACTATTCAAACTAGACATTTTAAAAAACATCTTCCTCAAGTGATTTATTTCACCATATGAATGCAGTCTAAAATATTTTTGCATCAGAATCCAATCTCCTTTAAGGTCCCTTTATATACTAGCTCTGAATTGCTTTGATTTAAATACTAAATTATAATTAAGTAAAACAATATACTATACTTATAAGAGTGTGTTTTGAAGCAAACTTGTTATCTTTGTGGTTTGAAATTAGAAAATCACAGTAATTATATAGCTCTGATTTTGTGGTTTATGTGTATTTACCTTTGCACATTTTCATAAAAAAGCTTTAAAGAGCATTGACCAGATCATTACAGACTTCTCCTTTAGAACCAGAAAGATTTCTCATAATCAAGCTTCTTAAGTAATAGTTACTTACAGAAAATCTTCAATGAATATGACAATAGAGTATTTGGAAGTTTAAGATGAAAAAAATGCATAAAAATTCAGTAAATGCCAGATGCATAAAAATTCAATAAAAGTACTGTAAAAATAAAAAGTCCATGTGCTAATGAAGTAACTTAGAGACAAAACCCTTAAAGGGTGTAGCCTAGTACGAGAGCCCTTGCCTAGCGTGTATGAGGTCGCTGAGTTTGATACATATATTCTGGCCATAAAAAAAGAGAAAAAGTCTCAAAAGCAACACAAAGGAACAAGTAGAAAACAGTCATACTTGAGCCACCTTGTTACTGTCAATATTTTATCCAATTCATACTGACTGTTTCTAGCAAATGCTCAGAACTGTGCTGAAACAGACATACTATGACATCAGGGAAAATAGCTTTTCTAATTCCAGCAATATGATGAACTCTGGGGAAGCCGTCACATAAATGCCACAAAATACTGAATAATTACAACAAACTATTCTTTCTTAGGCTTATTTTTAAGAGAATTTGGAAGAAATATAAGAACGTAGTGTGCCTGGGTGTGGTGGTGCACATCTTTAAACCCTAGTATCCAAAGGCAGAGGCACCACCACACCCAGGCACACTAGGTTCAAAGTCAGCTTTGTCTACATAGATGAGTTCCAGGCCAGCTAGGGCGATATAGTGACACCATGCCTCAAACAAACAACAACAACAAAAAAAAATTCATGAAATCAGAGATCCAGCAAGAATAAGGAACACGGAAATGCAATGGCTAAGGTATTTCCAAAAATAATAAAAACCATAAATTGACAAAAAATATCAAAATGATGACATATCAATCTATTTAGATGTACTGCATTACAAAATGAAAAACATTAAAGAAACAAAAACTACAAAGGCAAAAAGAGATCACCTCTCAACTGAAAATAAAATAAAACAGAAACAGCTAATTAGTGTTGTGTTGAAGCTGGCTACAGAGTCTTCAGCAGAGCTACCTGTGAAAGTTTCCAGGAATTTGTAACCAGTATTTAAACTGTAAAAGCACTGCATAGAGAAAACACAAAGTGACAGGGGACAGAGGTGCACAACTTCCATTCCGGCATCAGGAGGCAGACACTAGTAGGACTCTGGCTTAAGCTAGCCTGATCTATACTAACTTTCTTTTATTCTTTGACTATAAAAATTCATATAATCACTTTCATGATGGAACATGTGACTCATGGTAACTTGAATCCATGTTCTAGTACTATAGCCACTCATATTTGCCTAAGAATAAATTTCTTTTTTAAAAAATTATTTTATTATTTTATGTGTATGCATGTATTGCCTGCATGCAGTTAAGTGCACCGGTGTCATGCAATGCCTGCGGAGGACAGAAGAGGCCGTCAGATCCCAGAAACTAGAGTTACAGACAGTTGTTACCTGCCATGTGGTAGCTGGGATTCAAACCCTGGTCTTCTGCAAGAACAGCCCCATCTCTCCAGCCCCATAAATTTCTTTTTAAATAGTCATTATTTTTGTATATTAACAAAGGGGATCTATTAAAATTTCATGCAAGCAACATTCTAAATGGAGAATTATTAGAATTAGTCCCGTCATAATCAGGAACATAACTTTTCTCATTGTAAATTTTTTTATTGAGTTTTTGTGCATTTCACTTAATATATCTTAATCAAATTTAGACCCTCTCCCCACCCCCTTTCCCGCCTCCACCAGATTTCAGCTTTTCCGTCATGTATGTTAAGTCCTATCCGGTCAAGCATTTCTATCCAGGTGTGCCTGGTACAAGTTCATCCAGTGGAGTCTAGTCAGCTTAACTAAATGATAACAACAATATATGATATTCACTATCTGATATTCAGACACTCAATATTCTCCCTTAAAGAAAATCTACTCTTGGAGGCTGGAGAGATGGCTCAGCGATTAAGAGCACTGACTGCTCTTGCACAGGACCAGGATTCAATCCCCAGCACCCACATGGGAGCTCCGAACCACCCTTAACTCCATTTCCAGGGAAAGCTGATGCCCTCTTCTGACCTCCATTGGCACTGCACGACACGGGTGCACTCACATACATGCAGGTAATACAGTCATACACATAAAATAAAAATAATAAATAAACCTCTTTCCTACCCGCAGGCCTCTCTCCAGGGTAAGTCCATCGCTCCCTCCACACCTTGACTCCCCCAGCCTCATTCACCCTCCCATCTCCCCTCCAGGTCTCTCTTCCTAGTTTGGGTCCAGCCCCATTCCTTGTCTTGGGGCCCCAGACACTTGGGGAAACAATACTGCTTCCTGATCCTCTTCATCCAAACCAACTGAGTGCCTTCTCTGGGCCCCAGGAGCACCCCTTGAGGGGCTGGCCCCGCCCTCACCCCCCTCTGCTTCCCTGGGCCTGCACCACCAACCAGCCTCTTTCTGGGATGCTGGGGCTGACCTTTCCTCTCCTGATCCTTTGCAACCAGACCAACCCAGCTCCTCAGTGCAGTCCCCAGGAGTCTGTGGGGCCTCTTCCCGCTCCATCTGCCTTTGCATCTCTGGGTAGCACTGCCACCACCTGCCCTAGACCAGCATCTTTCCTGGGCCAGGTTCTCAGGCCAGTCCAACCCCCAAATTTCTGAGGCCAAAATCTATGCTGTAGAGATCCAGACCTTAGGAGAAAGCCTGAAAACATCTGACCCTCACCTGAATTGGGCCTCTGTGGGAACTCCTGAAGACAAAAGCAATCTGGCCACTCCAATATAAAATCAAAAGAGAGAACCGGAAGCTTAGATGAACCAGATTTTCATGCCCAAAAAGTCAACCACAAAGACACATAAAGTTCACAAAAAGAAGCAGACCTAAACTTGAAGGCCTGAGTCTCACACAAGAATCAGAAACTACAAAAGAAATCCACAGGTCAAAATCACAGAGAAAAAATAATAACATGAAAAACCAAAATAACATATCCCCACCAAATACCAGTAGTCCTCTAGAGGAGTACAACGAGAACTCCCTAGAGATAATGCAAGACATGGAACTA
>NW_008348580.1:892057-893104 GCF_000622305.1 Nannospalax galili | reverse complement strand
CCAGATATTGCCTAGCTACCCCTCCTCCAAAGAAACTACTGCACTAGGAAATGAAAAATAACCTTAGTAATAAAAAAAAGAATGCAATTTCCTCTTTGGCCTTGTTTGTATTACTTGTGTAGGAAGAAAAGGATCTCTTTTAGTTCAGCTGTGGATATCTGAGGATGCTTAGGTGGAGGAAGGAGAAGTTGACTACTAATTACTTTGAAAGAGGCATACTGACTACATCAACAACCCCAAGTATGTCTGCATTTTGCTCTACACAGGGCTGGCTCAGTGGGTAAAGGTGCTTGCTGCCAAGTCTGACAACTCGAGTTCAATTCCCAGGTAGAAGGAGAACTGATTCCCACAAGTTGTCTTATAACCTCCACACATGCACGCACACACAGAAATGTGTGGCATGGCATAGGCTCAAAGCCAATCCTCCCCAATAAATAAATGTAATTTAAATTTTTTAAAAGGACGAGAGAGCTGAAGAAAGGAATGACTATACCCAAGGGGTTGCAGGAAGAAATTCAGTGAAGGTATAACTGTGGAAAAGTACAGCTATATCAAGAATGTAAACAGAAATAAAAATGAGAGGATTCAATACTCATTTTTCATTAATAACTTTAAATATTAACAGACTGAATGCCACAGTCAAAACATACAGACTAGGTGAATGGATTAAGAAACAAAACCCACCTTTTTGTTGTCTTCAAGAAACTCATCTCACTTTCAAGGACAGAAAATATCTCAATGTGAAAGGATAGAAAAAAAATATACCAAGCAAATGGCACTAAGATAAAAGCAGGTGTAGGAACTCTAATATCTGACAAAATAGACTTTAAACTAAAACTAATTGGAAGAGACAAAGAGGGCCACTTCATTTTGATCAAAGGAACAATGAATCAAGAAGATATTACAATCATGAACATATATTCACCAAACTCTGGTGCACCCAACTTCATAAAAACAATACTACAGGACTTTAAACCCAGATTAACCTCAACTCATTAAAAGTAGGGGACTTCAATACCCCACTGTCTCCATTAGATAGGTCAACAG
>NW_008348580.1:888205-889683 GCF_000622305.1 Nannospalax galili | reverse complement strand
CGACACATCTGATAGAGGTTTAATTACCAGAATATATAACGAACTTAAAAAACAGAGAACCAAGACAAGAAGCAACCCAATTAAAACATGGGCTAAGGAGCTGAACAGAGAGTTCTCAGAAGAAGAAGTAAAGATGGCTATGAAACATTTAAAAGACGTTTAACATCTTTTAATAATTAGGGAAATGCAAATTAAAACCACTTTAAGATTTCACCTTACCCCAGTTAGACTGGCTAAGATCAAGAGAACAAATGATACCAAATGTTGGAGAGGATGTGCAGAAAGAGGAACACTCATCCATTGCTGGTGGGGCTGCAAATTGGTTCAACCCCTTTGGAAAGCACTGTGGAGGACTCTTAAAAACCTACAAATGAACCTACCATTTGACCCAGTGATACCACTCCTTGGCATATACTCAAAGAACTCATCCTATTGCAGAGACACTTGTACATCCATGTTTGTTGCTGCTCTTTTTACAATAGCTAAGAAATGGAAGCAACCTAAGTGCCCCTCAATTGATGAGTGGATAATGAAAATGTGGTTCATTTATACGATGGAGTTTTACTCAGCAGTAAAGAAAGATGAAATCATGAAATTTGCAGGTAAATGGATGGAACTAGAAACTGTTATACTAAGTGAAGTAACACAAACTCAGAAAAAAATCGACATATGTTCTCCCTCATATGTGGATCCTAGAACCAGACTGATAAATAAGTATGCAACCAGACATAACTACAGGAACCAGGATAATGGAAAGGAACCAGGGAGGTAAAGGAAAAGAAAGAACCTGAAAGAGAAGAACAGTAGGAAACAGGCCTTAATAAGGGAAATATGGATAAAAATTGGGTTAGTTTAAGGGAGGGGGGAGGGAAGGGTATACAAGGAACCTAGGGGATAAAGGGAAAGAAGGAGCTCAAGAGAGGTAGGACCACAGGAGAAGGGCATTATTAAGGGAGAAAGGGAGAAAATGGGGGCACCTTAAGTGGGAAAACCATGATGGAGGGGTGAGACAATGCAAGAGATAAACAATCCCCAGGTAGTTTTGATAACCAGAGGGACCCATATTACTCCTACAACCTACTGACAAATTATACATAGCAGATCAAGAAGTATATGTCTAGGTAAGGTTTATCTGAGAACAACTAGTCTTTGCCCAAGATTTACCTACATGACACAAAGTAATTAAAAACACCAGACTGGTGGAACTAACCTTCTTGGATCTCTAACAGACATACTTTGAGGCCTATAATAATTTGGTAAGAGGGACATAAAGGACACTTTTTGCTCCTAGCCCTCCTAGGTCGACTCGTTCCAGGGAACTATGAGCATCTTTCAAAATGTCCTGTAATGGTGGTGAGTCACCTGTCCTCTTGATCAAGGAGGCCAATGAGACCCCACCAGATGGACTTGAACCAGTGTCCAGTCTATAAAGAGGAGGGTCAACACAGAGGAATCATTTCCTCCATGCTTCCAAGCAA
>NW_008348580.1:887945-888162 GCF_000622305.1 Nannospalax galili | reverse complement strand
GAACTGGTAAAAGAACCGAGCCAGGGGCTCCTCCCAAGCCCATGTGACCCCTGAGGAACAGATCCTCAAATTACCTTAAGAGTGAAAATAAATAGGTTTATCTGGACCAATTGTATGGCCTTAAACACCCAATAGGAAAGTACAACCAAAGTTTAAAGGGGCCAATATAATTTCATAAGAGTCCATATGTATAGCTAAAGGCTATACAACAAACAAC
>NW_008348580.1:883868-887731 GCF_000622305.1 Nannospalax galili | reverse complement strand
ATGGCTGGGGGTGCCAACAACACAGCAGATAGTAGCAGGGATATCAGAGTATAAGGGCTCTAGTGGGGTGAGGGAGGCTATGGGAGGGTGCTATTTGGGAAGTAGGTATAAAAATAAATAATAAATAAATAAATAAATAGTAAATAAATAAATAAAATAAGATAAAAAGAAAGCAGGCTGAGCAGGGGCCAGGGGAGCAAGCCTGGAAGCAACGTTTCCCCATGGCCTGTGCTTCAGCTCCTGCCTCCAAGTTCCTGCCCTGAGTTCCTCCTACCTTGGGCTCTCTCAGTGATGAACTGTGACCTGGGAGGTATAAGTCAAATAAGCCCTTTCCCCCTGAAGATGGTATTGGTCAGAGTGTTTTCTCACAACAATGGAGAAACAAACTAGAACATGTGTGGCATATGTGTGTGTGGTGTAGGCACACATGGTGAGGGGTCCACGCTCATGCATGCTCAGAGATCAGAGGATTTCTGGTGTCCTGTGTTGGACCCCCAGACTGGGGTACCCAACTTCCATGGGAGGCCGCACCCCAATAACTCAGTCCTCAAACCAGAAGATGCAACAAGCAAATACGTGGTTATTAAATAAATAATTCAAAAATAAAACAAATAAAAGAAAAGAAAAGAAAATCTACTCTCCCTCACCAGCAGTAACCATTTGCCTATAGCTCCTTGTCTAGGGTTGGGGCCTGCTGCCTGTTTGCCCAACTCCAAGCTGGGTTTTTTTCTGACTTGAGTTGGTATGGGTCTTGTGCATGCTGTCACATTGCTGCAACTTCATACAGAGACTTTCAAGCCACAGGAACATAACTTCTTTAAACTGTTGTTTCTACTAACACATGATGACTAACCACAAGGGAAAAGCTAATAGGACAGAAAAATGTGATTATTTGTACAGGCTTTTCTACATAGAAACTCCATGTGACCTACACAGAAAGAATTACTGGAATTAATAAGTTTAGAAAGATGAATATCAGCATGGTTAAACAAACTGAATGTATGTATGTCAGTAATAATAAAAATATAAAGTACAGGAGGCTGGCACGATGACTCAGTGGTTAAAAGCTGTTCTTGCAGAAGAACTGGGTTTAGTTACCAGGATCTATGTTGTGGATACCATTTGTAACTCCAATTCCACGGAATTTGATGTCCTCTTCTGGTCTCCACAGACTCTGCATGTACAGTTGCATTTACAAACATGCAGGGAAAACATAAAAAGCTTAAAACAGCAAGGCATGGTGGCGCACGCCTGTAGTCCCAGCACTTGGGAGGCAGAGGCAGGTGGATCGTGGATTTTCGCACCAAACCCTTATATGTGAGTATATATCCTGATGTAACTGCAGGAGACAGGAAAATGGAAAGAAACCATGGAGGTAAAGAGGAATAATAAATAAAAAGTAAAAGAATAGTAGGAGACAGGTGTTACCAAGGGGAAATGGGCAAAATCAGGGTCTCTAAATGGGAGGCAAAAAGGGAAGGCTATACCAGGGACTATGGGAATAAAGGGAAGAAGGAGCTCAGGAGAGGGAAAGGGGCCATAGGAGGCAGATATTACCAAGTGTAACATGGGGAAAATGGGAGCACTTTAATTGGGAAGGGAGGAGGAAGGGTTATACAAGGAGAGAAAGAGAAGAGAGATAATGCCTAGTGAGTGAAAAAATCCAGAGGAAAACTTTATTAGTTCAAAACCATATGGGAAATTTACACATACAATCTCTCTACATGAGTCCATGTGTATAGCTATATAACAAGAAACAGTGCTTGATAGGAGATAGCTCCCTTTGAGTTGTTGGTCAAGGTAGTCAAGAGACTCTTAAAATTACACAGGCTATTGACACAGCCCATGATTTCCTCCAAGAGCTTGAAGGTAAGACCCTATTACTGAAGACAAGACATACTTCAAACACAGGACTTGGAGCAATGGAGCTGGAACTGACCTGAGGCCACCTCTCTCAAGGCTAGCTCTCATAGTTTTGGAGAACACTATGCAAGCTGCTAAGGAAGAACATCAATCAATGGTCCAATACCAGTTTTAATGCTTAATAACCACAACAATGACCAGTACAGCAAACTATATTAGGGCAGTAGTGGCACTTTTATTTGGGAGAATCGATAGCTACCTAATTGGACTTAAAACTCACTTGATGGAAGGGAACTCATGTGTGGTATTGTAAACATAGCCAAATACACATGGCTAGAGGGGGTCATAGATATTAGAGAAAACCCCAAGGCTGTCACATACCTAGACAAATATAATTTCTTACTATGTGCTAAATATGAATCCTTGTATTTACAGACAAGTATGCCAGTCACCATGCATCAAAGAAGCTTCTTTTGCAATGGACAGAGAGTTTTACAAAGTTCTACAACTGGTCACATACAGAGATTACATGTCTATAAAATGCCCAACTCTAAGTGACACATCTACAATGGACCCTCTAATACCTAAGGCTTATGGAACCTAGTAGAACAAGGGGTAGAGAGAATACTAATGCATCTTTCAACTCTCATCAATGAAGCTCTCTCATGCAACAGAGAAGAATGAACACAAAGGGTCACAAATAGCCAAAGAGTAGAGAATAAGAGTCTACAGAGTATGGATCCCTAGACAAGATTCCTATATTAAACTCCACACACCCAGGACTCAGGGACCATTGTGGAAGAGGGGGCAGAAAGATTGTAAGAGCCATGGGAGGAGGCACATGACATAGATACAGAGTCTTACAGGCTTCTGGGACCTTGAACATATGAACTTACAGCAATGGTGTCAACACGCACAAGATCCAAGAAAACTCAAGCAGACAAAAACCCAGCATAGAACTCTGGAAATGGGAAGCAGGCCCCAATCTTAGCTGAAGAACTATTGGACAGCTGAATACTGCTAGGCGATGAAGAGCTGGTCTTAAGCGAGTGACTCTAGATAGGTTGACTGGACCACAGTGGATGAATGTGCACGGAAAGATGCCTGGGGGTACTAACTTGACTTGACAGCTTTAACATAAATGAAAGAATGCATGAAATCCAGGGGTAGGAGGCTAGGGGAGAGTGCTTATGGGGAAGGGAGTATAAAGATGATTAAGATGTATATGAGATAGATAAAAAATTCAATAAAATTTTTTTCAAGTATATATATATAATACAGGGGTGGGGACAAAGGAGTGGGGAGAAGGGTGGGAATAAAATTAACCAAAACTATGGATATATGAAAAGGCTTTATGGAAATGCACTACTTTGTAAGCTACATGCAGTTAACACAAAGACCCACAACTGGCCAATGTGCAGAGAACAAGAGGCTGCAGAGTGCTGATCCCTGAATAGAACACTCATATCAAACGTATGCCACCAAAGGCTCACTAATCATTGTGGAAACGGTGGGAGGAAAGACAGTAAGAGTCAGAGGTGGTGGACGGCCACAAGAAAACAGACTTTTCCAGACAGCTTGGCAGTCACTCATATGAACTCACAAGCAATGGTGAAAGCATGCACAAGTCCCACATAAGCTCAAGTGAGACAAAATCCTAGCACAGATGTAGGGAAGTGGGTAAGAACCCCCAACCCTACCTGAGGATTCTTACCTATTGGCAACTGATGGCTGCTGGGAGAGGGAAAGTCAGTCTCATTTAAGGGTGTTACTCTTGGTGTTAATCAGGCTCCAATGGATAGGCCCCCACTGAAGTGCATTTGAGAACACAAATCTGACTCTATAGGATTTAATATATAGAAAACAGAGAACATCAAATTCAGAGGGGTAGTGGGGGTGCAGACAGTGGAAGGAATCTAAATTTGATCAAAATATATTGGATGAAACTCACAATAATTCAATTTAAAAAACAGTAATCCTTTTACATTTTTTTTTTTTTA
>NW_008348580.1:872912-883705 GCF_000622305.1 Nannospalax galili | reverse complement strand
ATAGAATGATATATTAGGATCACAGAAAAGGATATTTCAGCATTTAGATTCAATATAATTTAATATATATATATATACATAAGATATACAATAAAAAAATGCTACACCTCAGGTAAACAGCTAATTACAACATTACGATGGTATTGCTGAAAACATCAACAAACTGAACAATGGAGCAAAACTGTACCTGATCCCTCAAGACTTAAAAATACATGAAAATCTGGTGTCTGATAGGAGAATCATTGGGAAAAGCATAGACAACTCAATAAAATGTGCTGGAACTGTTTTTTTATACAGAAAAAAAATTTGAACAGGCCCTTACCTATACTAACTATGAACTCAATCCCAGATGTCTAAAAATATTTCAATGTTAGACAAAACTTCTAAAATATGTCAGGAGAACATTAAAAAAAAAAAAAAACCTAGGTAAACATCTATATGACCTTCAATTGCAGGAAAGCATATAAAATGAGACATTAAAAATAAATCATTGAAATATTTGATCAGGGACTGGAGAGAGAGTTCAGTGGTTAAAACAGCTTATTGCTCATCCAGAGAACCTGTGTTCGGTTCTCAGCAGCATTGTCGGGTATCACACAATGGTCTGTAATCCAGCTCCCAGGGGTCCAACACCCTCTTCTGGCCTCTATGGGGACTTGCAATTCATGCAGCATTTGGCATTCATGTACACATACATATACACATAAATAAAACTTAATTTTAAAAATATGATCACATTAAAACTAAGAATTTCCACCTATGAAAAGATATCACAAAATTAAAAAGCCACTGGGGAAATTAGGAAAATATATCAATAGTAAGTACAACCAATTAGCTTCAGAATAAAGAAAGATTTCTAATAAACAGGAAAATGAACATAATAAATATATATGCAGAGAAAAAGAAACATGATTTTTAAAAAATTATTTATTTAATAACCACATGATTAGAAGAAGCATTTCATTACAGCATTAACATATTCAATAACAATTTCCAGAGCAAAGATGCATCTCTTTCAAAAGTGGCTGTAAATTTTTAGGTTCACAGTTGACTTAATACAGTTATACAGTATTGAACTCAGTATAAACCCTATAAGACATAAAATTGAATGAGGTTTTAACCTTTAAAAAAAGATCTCCATTTTATTTTAAAGTATACCGAGGAACACGATTTTTTTTTAAATATGCTCACTCTCATTACTAATCGCTGAAATGTAAGAATTTACTAAGCATGCATCTATAAACAAGTCTGTTAAAGAATATGGGGCTCTAAATTATTCTATAAAATAACAAAGCTAAATACGCAAATGTCCTATGACCCACCAAGTTCATTCACAAGTTTATAAAACAAAGCCAGTGTAACTCTGAAAGTGGTCAGCAGACCACACCATGGAAATTACTTAGGCATTATTAGAAATTCTGAGTTTTAGATCTATCTCAGATTTATTAAGAAAGAACCACTCTGGTAGGACCCAGAAATCCTCAAATTGTATCAACTGTAACATATCTTTATAAGAACAAATCTTAATACCTGAGAGTCTAATAAGAGAAATTCACACTCACTGTATACTTATTTATTAGAGTCTATGAGCAAAGTCCACACATTATCTCATTTAATCTTCTTAAGCAGCCTGTTAAGTAATTACTACGTGATGAATGAACACATATTTCAAGAATAAATACTAGAAGATAAAGAGCTCAGTTTTACATCACGTATTGTAATTCTACAACAAGAGCTAAATGAAATATAGATGTTTGATAGTAAGGAGTTCTTGGTGACTTTACCTTTTCTACAGTCTATTTTGTATTTCAAAAGTATAATGGAGGGAGCCAGAAAGATGGCTCAGTGGCTAAGAGAAATTGATGCTCTTGGAGAAGACCCGAGTTTGGTTCTCAGCCACCGTTTTGGGCCTCTCACAACTGCAGGAACTCTAATTCCAGGGAATCTGACATCCTCTTCCAGCCTCCATGGGCACTACACTTATTTGCAAAAGCCTACAGTTAAGATATATACATGTACACATAATTGAGAAAAAAAAAAACACCTTTAAAAAAGTGTAGGGGCTGGAGAGATGGCTCAGCAGTTAAGACACTGACTGCTCTTCAGAGGACCCGGGTTTGATTCCCAGCGGATGTGGATACATGTGGATACATGGTAGCTAACAACCATTCATAAATCCAGTTCTAGGGGATTTGATGCCTTTTTCTGACCTCCATGGACATTGCACGATACAGGTGCACTTACATACATGCAGGCAAAACACTCCAACACATAAAATAAAAATAATAAATAAAAACTTAAAAAATGTAACAGCCAGGTAGTTGCTTATATCTATAAGACTAGCACTTGGGAGGACAAGCCAGGAAGATTGCTGTGAGTTTGATGCCAGCCTAGGCTAAATGGGAGTTCTAAACTAGTCTGGAATACACTGTGAGATCATGTGTCAAAACACACACACACACACACACACACACACACACACACACACACACAGAGCATAATAACAGTATTTCCTCTGGAACTATCTTTGGTCAAAGATTAGAAATAGCTTACAAAGTGGACTTAGCTAATAGAACATTTTTATGTGACTAGGACTTCCATTTTGCTCTTTAAAGTAGTTAGTGCTGTATAGTGTAACACATTCTGCAGTGTGCAAGGCAAGCAGAGCTCTCCTAATTCAAGAAAAAAAAATTCATTACCTAGAGGAATAAAATTCAGGCTGGGAGTAGTGGCATATGCCTTTAATCTCAGCACTCCAGAGGCAGAGGCAGGCAGATCTCTATAAGCTTTGGTCTACAAAGCAAGTTCCCAAGACAGTTAGAGCTACATAATGAAACCCTATCTGTAAAAAAAAGGGAGGAAAAAAAAAAAAAAAGGAAAGGAAAAAAAGTAGAAAAAAATTCTGTGATACATTTAGTCTATGCACTCTAGTAAAAATGTAATTTCAGGCTTGATTGGTACAGTGCTTGTCATGCATGAGGATCTGAGTTCAGATTCCCCAGAACCCACATAAAAAAGTCATGTGTGGTAGTGCATGCCTGAAATCCCAGCAATTAGAGGTAGAGACGGGTGGATTCCCAGGGCTTGCTGGCCAGCTAGTCTAGTCAGATAGGAAACCTCCAGGTTCAACGAGTACCAAAAGACTCTGTAGTAGAGATACCTAACACTGAATACATGTGCACAGATATGAATATGTAAAAACTCACACAAATACACACATATATGCATGCACACACACACATAAAAAGCCCTATAATTTCAAAACTGCAAAGTACTATTATATAGGGCCTTGGTTCAATGAATAGCATTATAACATACAGTGCAAAATTTACCTAGTATATCTGTTTAGCAAAAAGCCAGTATACTAAACTAATCAAAATATGTCAAAAGGATATAGAAATTAGATTGAAGGGCCTACACAAATAAAGGCAATCTAAATATGAAAATAATTATTATAACAGATTATAACCCATTGAAAAGATACCTACCAATGAGTCTGTCATGGGATAATAAAAATAATGCTCAACACAGAAGCTTCCTCATGCAACAGATGGTGATTACCCAGAAAGCCACAACTGGCAGAGAATAAGAGACTGCAGAGTGCTTATCCCTGAACAAGACACCTACACCAAACCTCTACCACCCAAGGCTCAGGGACCACTGTGGAACAGGAGATTGAAAGACTGAAAGAAGCAGAGGTGGTGGATGACCACAAGGAAACTGAGTTTTCCACACAGCTAGAAAGTTCCTCATGGGAATTTTTAGCAATGGTAACAGCATGCAGAAGACCCATACCACCTCAAGTCAGGAAAAATATCAGTATAGAAGCAGGAAACTGGGTAAAAAGCCCCAACTTCAGCTGAGGAACTACTGGTAACTGATAACTGCTGGGAGAGGGAAAGTTGATTTTCTTTAAGGGCATGATAGCTTAACCAGGCTCAAGGGGATGGGTGCACTCCAAAGGACATTTGAGGACAAAAACTTGATTCTATAGGCCTTAATATACATGACAGAGTGCATGAATTCCGGTGGGGTAGGGACTATAAGAGGGGTGCAGACAGGGGAGGTAGTCTAAATATGATCAAAATATGTTGTATGAAATTCACAAAAATTCAATTTAAAAAATCAAAAAGAAAAGAATAAATTCAAGTTTGAGGAGTAGTGGAATGCTTATATTTTCTCAAAGTGCTTACCAATAAAATAAATTACAAGGACAAAAGAAAAGAATGTAATGGAGATGCCTGACAAAAGCAGATGAACCAAGCACCTGCAGTTAACATAGCGCCAATGGCACAACAAAAATCATAATCGCACGATGTAGTGCAAGAGAAGGGTATATCGCCAGTTCATGATGCTCCCACTAAAGACATATAATCTGAATCTGGTTGTTCTAGTTTGTTTCTCCACTACTGTGACAAAACACTCTGACCAATACCAACTTGGGGAGGACAGAATTTATTTAGCTCACAGCTCCCAGGTCACAGCTCATCACTGAGGGAGCCCCATGTAGGAACTCAGAGCAGGAACCTGGAGGCAGGAGCTGGAGCACAGGCCCTGGAAGAATGCTGATTACTGGCTTGCTCCCCAACCCATGCTCAACCTGCTTTCTTATACAATACAAAACAACCTGCCTTGGGTGGCACCACCCATGGTGGACTGGGCCCTCCCACATCACTCAAAAATCAAGAAAATAGATTTTTTTTTTCCTCTCATCCACCACCACCTGTCCCCTGCCAGCCTCTCTCACAGGTGGCTCCAACTCCTTCACCTCAAGTCCCAGGACTAGCTTCCCAAACCTGATTAACTAAACACCCTACCATAGATCCTTAAGTCCCCATGCAGGCAGCCCCCTCACCACCAAATTCCCAGCCTCCAGACAGGCGGACAGACCTGCTCACCAGGACTCTGGTAAGTCAGAACAAGCTCACTGCCTCCCTACCCCATTTCTCTCATCCACCCTGTCCCCTACTGGCCTCTCTCATAGGCTGGCTCCAATTGTTTCACCTCAAGTACCAGGACTAGCTTCCCAAACCTGATTAACTAAACACCCTACCATAGATCCTTAAGTCCTTACCCCAGAGGTCCCCTCAACACCAAATTCCCAGCCTCTGGATCAGGCAAGCAGACCAGTCTGACCCAGAAGGAACTTGAAATACCCACCAATTTGTCTTCCACACCTAAACAAAAAGTAACTAAGCTATATAAACAATATTAACAGAACCAAAATTAAGTTAAACAAAAGAAGAGTAGATGTTCCTGTTGAACACATAGCCAACAAAGAACATCCATGTGCCCAGATGGCAACACAAAAATACAAACAACATGAAAAACCAGGAAAATACGTCACAAACAAAACCCATGAGTCCTATAGAAGTGCACAGCATTGAGAACCACCCTGTAGAACTCCAGGACATAGAATTTAAAAGAACAATCATAAAAACATGACCAAAGAACTACAAGAAAACACAAAGAACTCAAAGAGGAAAGGCATAAACTTTTGATGGAAGCCCCAAAATATACAAATATGCAGATTAATGAAATATCAAAAACAATTCATAACATGAAAAGCGAATTCACTAAAGAGATAGAAATAGTGAAGAAAATCCAAATGGAAATGAAGACAGGACTAAAAAACTCAACAAACAGGAGAAAGTCTCACAAGCAGAATGAATAAGAGGAAGATCTGGACTTCTTAAGCAAAATTCAAAAAAACACAGGAATGGAATAGTCAGGAAATGTGGGACAACATGAAAGGACCAAATCTACGTATTATAGGCATACTGGAAGGAGAAGAAACTCAAACCAATGGCATTGAACAGATCTTCAATAGGATTATAGAAGAAAACTTTCCTAATTTCAGATATACCTATAAAGATTCAAGAAGCACAGAGAACACCATTAAGACATGATCAGAACAGAAACTCCCCAGGGCACATCATAGTAAAAACATTAAATGTACAGAACAAAGAGAGTACTGAAAGCTACTAGAGAAAAACAAGTTACACATAAAGGAAAACCCATCAGAATTACAGCTGACTTTTCAATGCAAACTACGAAAGCCAGAAGAGCCTGGAACAACGTATGGATACCAGTCCTAAACAACCATGGATGCCAACCCCAAATACTTTATCCAGCAAAACTATCTAACAAGGTCAAAGGGGAACAGGAAATTTGCCACAATACAAATAGGATGAAAGAATTCATGTCTTCCAACAGGGAATACTTGAAGCAATACAAAGGACTGAAAAAAGGACTGAGTGTGTCCAAGAGGCCACAGAAGGAAAATAAAGGCATGACAACAGAAACATAAAATAGGGTCACAAACACAAAGAAATTAAAAGGAGAGTATACAATACACAACACTAACCATCAATGGCCTCAACTCCCCTATCAAAAGACATAGGCTGGTGCAATGGATCAAGAAAGAAAACCCATCTTTTTGCTGTCTTCAACAAATTCATCTAATCTTCAAGGATAGACACTATCTTAAGGTGAAAGGATGGAAAAAATATTCCAAGTAAATGGCCCTAAGAAAAACACAGGGGTCACAATTTTAATATCTGACAAAATAGACTTCAAATTAAAACTCATCAGAAGAGATAAGGCAGGTTACTTTATTCTAATCAAAGGAATAAATGACCAAGAAGATATTAAAATCAAAAGCATATATGCACCAAACTCTGGAGCACCCAATATCATAAAATCAGTAGTCCAGGACTATGAAACAGAGATTGACACCAACTCAGTGATAGTGGGCAACTTTAATAACCCACTGTCTTCAATAGACAGGTCAACTGGACAAGAATAAACAGACATCTGAAATGAAATACTACATGAAATAAATGGACCTAAGAGATATACACAGAATATTCCACCAACCACCAAAGAATACACTTTGTACTCAGCAGCTCATGCAACTTATTCTAAAATTGGCCACATTCTGGGGCACAAAACAAATCTCAACAAATACAAAAAAACTGAAATAATTCCGTGCCTTCTATCACACCACAGTGCAATAGAGCTTATAATCAACAGCAAAAGAAGTTCTAGTAAATACATGAACTCACGAAGATTAAACAACATGCTCCTGAATCATGAATGGGTCAAAGAAGAAATTAAGAAAGAAATAAAAGTATTCATGGACCAAAATGAAAATGAGAACACAACACAACAAACACCTTAAAAATAAGTCCTAAGAGGGAAGTTTATACCCTTTATACTTTAAAAAATCACAAAGAGCACATGTAAACGACTTGACAGTACAACTCAAGACACTGGAAAGGCAAGAAGAAACCAACCTCAAACCAAATACATGAGAAGAAATAACAGAACTAAGAGTAGAAATCAATAAAATAGGAAAAAAGAAGACAATAAAACAACAAAAATCAATGCATCTTTGAAAGGTTAAACAAGACAGACAGACCCTTACCACAGTTAACCAAAAGAAAGAAAGAGCAAATCCAAATCAACAAAATCAGAGATGAAAGGGGAAAAATCACAACAGACACCAAAAGAATTGAAAACATTGTAAGAGAATACTTTAAAAATCTATACACTATTAAATTTGAAGCCCCAAAAGAAATAGATAGCCAGGCATGGTAGCGCACACCTTTAATCCCAGCACTCGGGAGGCAGAGGCAGGGGGATCTCTGTGAGTTCAAGGCCAGCCTGGTCTACATAGTGAGTTCCAGGACAGCTGGGGCTACAGGGAGACTCTGTCTCAAAAAAGATCAAAAAAGAAAAAAAAAATGGATGAGTTTCTAAAGTCATGTTCACTACCAAAGTTAATACAAGAGGAGATCAACAGCCTAAACAGAACCATAACGAATAAGGTAATTGAAACAGTAATACAAAACCTCCCGACTAAAACAAGCCCAGGTCCAGATGGATTCACAGCAGAATTCTACCAGACATTCAAAGAAAATCTACAACCAATACTGCTCAAATTATTCAAAAAGAAAGAAACAGAGGGAGAACTCCAAAACTCCTTCTATGAAGCCAGTATCACGCTAATACCAAAACCAGGAAAAGATACAACCAAAAAAGAAAATTATAGACCCATATCCTTAATGAACATAGATGCAAAGATACTCACCAAAATACTTGCAAACCACACACAGACAGACATCAAAAAAATCATCCACCACAATCAAGTTGGCTTTATTCCAGAGATGCAGGGATGGTTCAACATATATCAGTCAATAAATGTAATAAAACATATAGATGGACTTAAAGAAAAAAATCGCATGGTCATCTCAATAGATGTAGAAAAGGCATTTAACAAAATCCAACATGCATTCCTGTTAAAAGTCCTAGAAGGAATTGGTCTAGAGGGAACATACCTCAACATAATTAAAGCTATATACAACAAACCCATAGCCAACATCATCCTAAATGGAGAAAAACCGGAAGCATTCCAATTAAAATCAGAACTGGACAGGGCTGTCCACTATCGCCACTCCTTTTAAATATAGTGCTTGAAACTCTAGTAAGAGCAATAACACAAGAGAAGGAAATTAGGGTAACATTTAGGAAAAAATAGGTCACATTATCCCTATTTGCAGATGATAAGATATACATAAGATATGCCAAAAATTCCACTAGAAAACTGTTAGAATTGATTAATACTTTCAGTAGAGTGAGAGGAAACAAAATCCCAATCAAAATGCCCACAACATTCTTCAAAGAGCTTGACAAAATAATCATAAAATTCATATGGAATCACAAAAGACTCTGGATAGCCAAAATAATCTTGGGCAAAAAGAACAATGCTGGTGGGGAATCACCATACCAGATCTCAGATTATACTACAGAACTATAGTCATAAAAAAAAGCATGGTACCGGCACAAAAACAGACAGGTAGATCAATGGAACACAACAGAAGACATAAACATGAGTTCATATACTTTCAGCCACCTGATATTCGGTGCAAAGAACACACAATGGAGGAAAGATGGCCTCTTCAAGTGGTGCTGGCTAAACTGGATGTCTACCTTCAGAAAAATGAAACTTGACCTTATCGTTTACCTTGCAAAAAAGGCAACTCCAAAAGGATCAAGGACTTCAATATAAAACCTGAAACTTGGGGCACTCCAATCCTCAGGCCTCTTGGGGTAAGTCTATAGCGCAGCTCTCTGCGCCTTGACTCCCCAAGCCACATTCACCCTTCCATCTCCCCCGCTGTTGGCTACACCTAGTGTGGGACCTGCGCCACTCCTAGTCTTGGGGCCCCAGACACCTGGAGAACCAATGCTTCTTTCTGATCCTTCTCACCCAGACCAACTTGGTGCCATTCTTGGGCCCCAGGAGCACCGCTTCTGGTCCTGGCCCCGCCCTCACCTCTCTCTGCATCCCTGGATCTGCACCACCGGCTAACTCTCCTAGCCTGCACCCCTATCCTCGGGCAGCTCTCTGTGTCTCCCCAAGCCACATTCACCCTTCCATCTCCCTCGCTGTTCGCTACTCCTAGTTTGGGACCTGCGCCATCCCTAGTCTTGGGGCCCCAGACACCGGGGAAACCAATACTGCTTCCTGATCCTTCTCACCCAGACCAACTTAATGCCATTCTTGGGCCCCAGGAGCACGGCTTCTGGTCCTGGCCCCACCCTCACCTCTCTCTGCATCCCTGGAACTGCACCACCAGCTAACGCTACTAGCCTGCACTCCAATCCTCAGGCCTCTTGGGGTAAGTCTATAGCGCAGCTCTCTGCGCCTTGACTCCCCAAGCCACATTCACCCTTCCATCTCCGCCGCTGTTCTCTACACCTAGTGTGGGACCTGTGCCACTCCTAGTTTGGTGCCCCAGACACCTGGGGAACCAATACTGCTTTCTGATCCTTTTCACCCAGACCAACTTAGTGCCATTCTTGGGCCCCAGGAGCACCGCTTCTGGTCCTGGCCCCACCCTCACCTCTCTCTGCATCCCTGGACCTGCACCACCGGCTAACTCTCCTAGCCTGCACCCCTATCCTCAGGCCTCTTGGGGTAAGTCTATAGCGCAGCTCTCTGCGCCTTGACTCCCCAAGCCACATTCACCCTTCCATCTCCCTCGCTGTTCACTACTCCTAATTTTGGACCTGCTCCATCCCTAGTCTTGGGGCCCCAGACACCGGGGGAACCAATACCGCTTCATGACCCTTCTCACCCAGACCAACATAGTTAGCCTTTCTGGGGCCCCAGGAGAACCGCTTCTGGAACTGGCCCCGCCCTCACCTCCCTCTACTTCCCTGGTCCTGCAACACCCGCCAGCCTCTTTCTGGGGCTGACAGCCTCTTTCTGGGGCTCCGAGGCTTACTTTTCCGCTCCCTGATCCTTTGCATCCAGTACAACCCAGCTACTCAATCCACTCCCTGGGAAATCTTGGGGCTTCTTCCCACCCCATCTGCCTTTGCATCCCTGTGTGGCGCGGCCACTGAAAGGGTCTCAGGTCAGTCCAACACCCAAGTTCCTGAGGCCAAAATCATTCTTAGAAGATTCCAGACCTAAGGAGAAAGTCTGAAAACTTCTGACCCACATTGGAATTGGGCCAACGCGGAACTCCTGAAAACAAAATCAATCCGACCACGACAATATAAAATCAAAAGAGAGAACCAGAAGCTTAGACGAACCAGCTCTTCATACCCAAAAAGTAAACCACAAAGACACATAAAGTTCAAAAAAAGAAGCAGAACTAAACTTGAAGGCCCGAATATCATACAAGAGTCAGAAACTACAAAAGTAATTCACATGACAAAATCACAGAGAAAAAATAATAACATGAAAAACCAAAATAACATATCCCCACCAAATACCA
>NW_008348580.1:857943-868442 GCF_000622305.1 Nannospalax galili | reverse complement strand
CCAAAATATGAGTGAATACGATTTCAGCCACCTGATATTTGACAAAGGAGCCAAGAACATTCACTGGAGGAAAGCCAGCATGTTTAGCAAATGGTGCTGGCAAAACTGGGGTCTCCACCTGTAGAAAAATTAAACTAAACCCCTATCTTTCACCCTGCACAAAAGTCAAATCCAAATGGATCAAAGACCTCAACATAAAACCTGAAACTCAGAAACTGCTAGAAGAACACATAGGCAGCACTTTCCAAGATATAGGCATAGGAAAGGACTTTCTAAATCAGACACCAGCTTCTCAGGCACTAAGGTCAACAATCAGTTAAGTGGGACCTCATTAACTTACAAAGATCCTGAATAGCAAAAGAAACAAACAAGGAAAGGAAGAGGAAACTTACTGAGTGGGAGAAAATCTTCACCAGCTACACATCTGACAGAGGATTAATATTCAGAATATACAAAGAAGTCAAAAAAGAAATAAAATAAACGACCCAATAAAAAGATGGGCAACAGACCTAAACAGAGTGTTATCAAGAAAAAAAAAATAAAAATGGCCAAGAAGCACCTAAAAAGCACTCAACATCCTTAGTAATTAGAGAAATGCAGACAAAACCACTTTAAGATGCCATCTTACCCCAGTCAGATTTTGTTCAAGAGAACAAAAGACTCCAAATGCTGGAGAGGATGTGGAGAAAGAGGAACGCTCATTCACTACTGGTGGGAATGTAAAATTGTGAAGCCACTATGGAAAGCAGTGTGGAGAACCCTCAGAAACCTAAACATGAACCTACCATATGATACAGTGATTCCACCTCTTGGCAAATATCCAAAGGATAAATTTTTTGCTGTAGAAATACTTGTACATCCATGTTTGTTGTTCTTTTCACAATAGCTAAGAAATGTAAACAACCTAAATGTCCCTCAACTGACAAATGGTTTATGAAAATGTGGCACATCTACTCAATGGAGTTCTACTCAGCAGTAAAAAAAAAAAAAAAGATGAAATTCTGAAAATTTCAGGTAAATGGATGGAGCTAGAGTGTGATAGAAAAGCAAGTGATGTTTATTCTCCCTCATTTGTGGGTTGTAGCACCAATCCCTTATACGTGAGTATATAAATTCTGATGTAACACCAGGAGCCAGGGAAAGGGAAAGGACACATGGAGGTAAAGGACAAGAAACAACCTGAAGAGGGGACAGTAGGGAACAGATGTTACCTGAGGGGGAGTGGGAAAAGTGGGAGACAGAGGAAAGTCAAGAGAGGAAAGATGGCAGGAGTCAGGAGGCATCAGTGGTAGGTGGGGATAATCGGGACACTAGGGAGGGAGGAAGGAAGCGGATGGAAGAAAAAAGAGTGGAGATGAGTGAGTCTCAGGGGGCTAGGAAACCCAGAGGTAAAAGGGATGCCCTAGAAACCCTATGAGAAACGCCACGTACTGTGTGAACATTAATGCATACCTGGGAGCTGCTTGGCAGAGAACGCAGTGCCAGATAGAAGAGACTGCCTTTAGAATGACAAGCATGTCGTACAGCACTCATCAAAGAAGATTCTTTTGACAACAGATGGAGGCTACTGCAGAGTAGCACATCTGGTCAGCCACAGAGAACATATGCCTGGGAGACGGCCAGTACTAGGTGAGACGCCCAGTACTAGGTGACACATCTGCAGTCGAATCTCTACAACTAAGGCTCATGGAACACAGTAGAATAAGGGGCAGAGAGAGAGAGATAACACATCCCTCAACTCACACCAGTGAGGCTTCCTTGTACATCAGAGTATGACACACATAGAAGGCCACAATTTGCCAAGTTTTGGCAAATAAGAACCTGTAGAGTATAGGGTAGGACTCCTATCTAGTGACTGTATGTAAGTCATATTCTCCCTCACCCAGCAACAATCAGTCTGGGACAGTTCTCATTCTAATGCCAACTTGAGTATAAATGCCTGAATGAACAGGAGCTATCAAGTATGGTTGAATACATGAGGTCTGGTGGGGGGGGGATGGGAGAGGGGGGTCTAAATTTGATTAAGAACTGTTGTATAAAGTTGCAGAGGTTCAATAAAAAAAAGAAAGAAAAAGACCACAAAATGAGGTTGAACTTCTCTGTCACACACAAAACTCAAAATGAGCTATAAACTCATTCATCTCCTCTCAACTAAATATACTGTATCTGCTACAGAAGAGGACTTTAAAACTGTAGTAAAACTTCAAGGTGTATACGATAACCTTTATTTGACTTATTGGGAAAAAAAAAAAAAAACAGCTCCACTCGGTAAGATTTGTTGCAGAAACGGGAAAATTTTGTATTTTCACAATTTAAACAAAAGATCAACTTTACAAACTAGAAAGCACTGTTGTCTGGGTGACCTTTGATCTCTAGAGGCTCTTACAACATACTGGGGCAGCATGAGGGAATGGTGTCCAATAGAAACAGCAGGTGCCTGACAGTAGCACAACTTTTTCATCTAAAAGCGAACCAAATTGGCCTGAACTGGCAGCTAGGAATCTCAATCTCAACCTCTTAGTCCTTTGAAATGATGAGAATTTACCTCTCCCTGAAAACTGAACAAGGGTTAGGGTTTGATAGAAAACAAAAATGATTCAGTGTTCATTCATTATATATTCAGAATCTGGTGTTAAGAGTTGCCCAAAAGAGGTATTCAAATATTTTTCAATGAAAAGTATTCAAATTTTCTCCAGCTAAGACAAGAACTACATTTCTGTATTTTTAAAAGAAAGTCTGTCTCTTGGAAAACATTTTATTTTGTAAGATGCTTTAAGCACTCAGCGTCCTGCTCAGGTGGTAGAAAGACAGAAGAGATCGGTGTAATAGCTTTCATCTCAGCAGACTGCCAGAGTGCCAAGTTCTAACCTCCCTCTGGCAGAGGGTCTGAGAACTCAGGGGACAGTCTGAGATCCCCTAGATCCTGCATCCACCCACTGTGGTGAGCTTCTCCTAATTGCGTCATATACCGCTCCCTACCTGGGATTTTGTAAGGCCCCTCCCAAGGCCCCAAGGAAGATCTTGCTTTGATAGGCTGAGGCAGAGATCCTAGCAGACAGGCTGAGAGGGTGGGTTCAGACCTCCATCAGTGTAGTGGCTCTGATGTCAGCAGACTGTCAGAGTGCCCAGTTCTGGCTTCCCTTTGGCCTCCCTCCTGCAGAGGGCCTGAGAACACAGGAGACTGCCTGAGAGACCCAGGATCCTGCCTCCCCTTAAGCTTACCCTAATTATACTATACCCATCCCCTACCTAGGATTTTGTGAGGCCCCTCCCAAAGCCCCAGGGAAGATCTGGCTTTGGTAGGCTAAGGCTGAGATTCAAGCAGACAACCTGAGAGGGTGGGTTTCAGCCTCCATTGGTGTAGTGGCTCTGATCTCACCAAGCCCCCAGAGTGCCAAGTTCCGGCCTCTCTCTGGCCTCCCTCTGACCTCCCTCTGGCATAGGGGCTGAGAACTCGGGGGACTGCCTGAGAGCAACCGGATCCTACCTTTACATGGAGAAGTAAGCCTGAGTGTACCTGACTGGAACCTGAATTGGGCTTCTGTGGGTACTCCTGAATAATTGATCTGAAGCCATCAGATCCCTCCAAACTAAACCTGAGAGAACCTGAACCCTGTTACAACCAGCTTTACATAACCAAAAAAGAAAGGATCTAGGTACCCTGATAATAAACAAAGATGCATACTTCAACTTAATTCTCATTTCAGAATCATAAACCACAAGAGAAATTCACATACCAAAACCACAACGAAAGAATAATAAAATGGAAAGCCAAAACACTATGTCCCAACCAAAGTACCAATCCTGTAGAAGAGTTCTACAAGTAGAAACCTCTAGAGATGACCCAGGACACTGAATTTAAAAGAACAATCATAAACATGATCAAGGAATTCAACGACTTTAAAAAAACATAAAAAAAAAAATTAAAAAGGTAAAAGAAGATAGGGATAAACTTCTGCATGAATTCACAGGAGATGGAAACATTAAAGAAATCACAGGGAGAAATGAAGAAGGAAGTGCAAAACTCAATAAGCCAACTTGAAACAACAGGGTAAAGCCTCACTGCAAAAATGAATTAAACGACAATAGAATATCAACACTGGCGTATAAAGGTGAAGAACTGGACCACTCAAGCAAAGATTATGGAAAATTGAAAAAACAGGAATGGAATGTGCAAGAGATGTTGGACACCATGAAAAGATCAAATCTAAGAATCATAGGAATAGAGAAAGAAGAAGAATTTCAGATTAATGGTGGTGACCAGATCTTAAACAAGATTGTACAAGAGAATTTCCAAAAATTAAGGAAAGACATTCCCATACAAATATGGGAAACACATAAAACACCAAATAGACAGCATCAGAAAAGAAACTACCCACGACATATCATAGTAAAAACACTAAATGTATAGAACAAAGAGAGAATCCTGAAAGCAGCAAAAGAAAAACAAGCCAAGGTATTTCCAGTTCTATATGACAATAGATGCCAGACCAGAAAACTATACCTAGGAAAAATGCCTATTATAGTTGAAGGGGAAAGAAAAATCTTCTATAACATGAACAGCCAGAAAGAATACATGTCCACAAAAAGCCCAGGCCCAGATGGATTGACAGCAGAATTCTACCAGACATTTAAAGAAGACTTGCAATCAATACTACTTAAAGTATTCAAAAAATAGAAATGAAGGGAAACTATTTCATTCCATGAAACCAATATTACTTTAATGGCCAAACCAGGTAAAGAAATAACAAAAGGAAAAATGTAAGTGCATATCTTTAATGAACTTAAATGAAAAATTTCTCAACAAAATATTCACAAAGAACATACAGACACACATCAAAAAGATCATTCACCACGATAAAGTAGGCTTTATCCAAGAGATGTAGGGCTGGTTCAATATACACAAATCAAAGAATGTCATTAATCATATTAATGGACTCAAAGACAAAAACCACATTGTCATCTCAATAGACACAGAAAAGGCTTTTGATGAAATTCAGCATACATTTATGTTCAAAGTCTTAGAGGGAATAGGACTGGAGGGAACATACCTCAACATCATTAAAGCTATATACAACAAACCCACAGCCAACATCATTCTAAATGGAGAAAAACTGGAAGCATTCCCATCGAAATCAGGAACCAGACAAGGATGTCCACTATCCCCACTCCTTTTCAACATAGTGCTTTAAACTCTTGCTAGAGCAATAAGATAGAAGGAGGAAATTAAAGGAGTACTAATTGAAAAAGAGGTCAAACTATCACTTTCTGCAGATGATATGATACTATACCAAAGAGATCCCAAAAGTTCCACAAGAAAACTCCTAGAACTGATCAACACTTTCAGTATAGTGGCAGGTTATAAAATCAATCTACAAAAATCAGTAGCCTTTCTATATACCAAGAACAAGCAACTGGAGAAAGAACACAGGGAAGTGTTCCCATTCACAACTGCTTCAAAAAAAAATAAAATATCTTGGATAAATCTGAACAAAGATATCAAAGATCACTACAATGAAAATTTCAAATCATTAAAAAAAGACACCAGGAGGTCGAAGGACCTCCCATGCTCATGGATTGGAAGAATTAATACTGTGAAAATGACCATCCTAACAAAAGCAATATATAGATTCAATGAAATCCCAATCAAAATCCCCATGACATTCTTCACAAAATTAGAAAAAAAAATCGTTAAATTCATATGGAGGCTCAAAAGACCCCGATAGCCAAAGCAATCATGAGCACAAAGAGCAATGCTGAGGGGATTACTATACCAGATCTCAAAGTATACTACAGAGCCACAGTCATAAAAACAGCATGGTACTGGCACAAAAACAGAGCCATAGATCAATGGAAAATCATTGAAGGTCCAAACCTGAGTACACACAATTTTGGCCACCTGATATTTGACAAAGATGCCAAGAACACACAATGGAGGAAAGACAGCATCTTCAACAAATGGTTCTGGAAAAACTGGATCTCCACCTGTAGAAGAATGAAACTACACCCTTATTTTTCACCTTGCACAAAAGTCAACTCCAAATGGATCAAAGACCTCAATATGAAATTGGAAATCCTGAAAGTGTTAGAAGAAAATATTGGCAGTAACTTACAAGATATAGGTGTGGGAAAGGATTTTCTAAATCGGACAGAAGTCACTCAGGAGTTAAGGTTAGCAATCAACAAGTGGGACCTCATTAAACTAAAAATCTTCTGTACAAAAAAAGAAACAATCAAAAAAGTGAAGAGAAAACCCACAGAATGGGGAAAAAATCTTCACCAGTGACACATCTGACAGAGGTTTAACATCCAGAATATACAAAGAACTCAAAGAACAAAAAAGTGACAAAGCAAATGACCCATTTAAATGATGGGCTAAAGATCTAAACAGAGAGTTCTCAAAGGAACAACTACAGATGGCTAAGAAACATCTCAAAAACTGTTAAACATCGTTAGTAATTAGGGAAATGCAAATTAAAACCTCCCTATGGTATCACCTTACACAATCAGACCAGCTAGAATCAAGAGAACAAATGATACCAAATGCTGGTGAGGATGTGGAGAAAGGGGAACACTCATTCATTGCTAGTGGGATTGCAAACTCCTGCAATTCCTATGGAAAAACTAAACTAAACTAAAACTAAAAAACTAAAAAAGAACCTAACATATGACCCGGTTATACCACTCCTTGGCATATACCCAAAAGACTCATCCTATTGTAGAGACACTTGTACAACCATGTTTGTTGCTGCTCTTTTCACAATAGCTAAGAGATGGAAGCAACCTAAGTGCCCCCTCAACTGACGAGTGGTTAACAAAAATGTGGTATATTTACACAATGGAGTTCTATTTAGCAGTGAAGAAAGATGAAATAATGAAATTTGCAGGTACATGGATGGATCCAGAAATTGTTATACTAAGTGAGGTAACACAGACCGAAAAATAAAAGACATATGTTCTCCCTCATTTGTGGATCCTAGCACTAAATCCTTTTAAATTCCACGTCCTTTTATTAAGATAATATTGTACAGCAGTGTCTTCTGCATGAAATAACTACCATCATCAGGACTTCGGCTGAGCCTGATCGCTAAACATCATCACAATTGGGCTTGTTGACAGTTGTGCTCATTCATTAAAGGAGGGCCAAGCAGGGTCATTGGACCCTCACTGGATTATCCAGCCACTCTTCCCAGCCAACCGTATGTAATTTGACCCTAATCATACATTGCCTCCTGGACTTGGGGAGGGCTAATTATACAAACTGGGGAAGGCTAGGAAGAGAAGGCATGACTCATGCCGAGTAGAGGCTTTCCACTGTGCATACCCTCAGGTTGTACAGACACCTCAGCAACCCCGCAGTTATCTCGGTAAGTAAGTTCAATAAATTCACTGGTTCCCCAGTAAACTTCAGTCAAACATTGGCTTGACACTAGAACCTTAAAAGGGAAAAAGCATTGCTTAGTATCCCCAGGAAAAGAAGTTTCACAACAGATGGAAAATTTATTTCTTAATGGTATTATGTCTCATAATTATTTTAAAGAAAAGAAAATGAGAATATAGAAGATGTTAAAAGGATATGGGGAGAGATGAATGGTACTGGAAAGCCCATTGTATAGGGCTAGAGGTACTAGAGGGAATTGTGCCCAGGGGTCCTTTGACGTGGTCAGGCAGATGGCCTTGATTCTGGATGGCAGGAAATGTCAGGGCAGCCCTCTCAAGAGGTAATTCTTGAGTCATGCTATCAAATCTTGTATGATCCTGGAGCCATGAGTGGGAGCTTGGACCACTGACCCATCATTACCTTGAGCTCTAATATAAGACAGACCCTAAACTATCTTGAAAAGGGTCAGGGATGATCTTACAGAACAGGGGCTGAGTGCTGGTCCCACCTGTAAGTCTTGACCAGTTTGTTGGCATGTGGCTCCAGGAGCAGACCCCGAAGTGTGTTTTCCACATAGGCACTGATGAGGCGTTCTGGGATGCCTCGGAGCCGTGCATACATGACCAGCATCTCCCTGCCGGTCATGTGATCTAGCAGTGCATCAAACTGGGGGCAGTAGCCCATCCGCTGCCGGACCTAGGTTGGAATATGGTGTAGAAGGGTCAGGTCTTCCAACGAAAGACCACAGCAACCACCAGCTGTGGTGTCTGCCTCTCTCCTGTCCTCAATCTCTTCTAATGAGTCTGTTCAGAGTTGTCTAAGGAACCACTCAGGCCCTGGTGACTGACCATAGGCTGAAGTTCTCTGAGCAGCACCCCAGAGAGGACACATGGAGTGGTTCATGGAGACTCTAAGAGGTATCAGATATGGGTCAGCAAGTGGTCCAGCTGAGAGCCTGGTCCATGGCAGGCAACTGTGGAGGTAGGCTGGTTGTAAGAATGCTTTCATTATTATACAAGTGTTTACCATGTAAAACTTTATAGCTGATAACTGATTACACACTCCCTCAGGTATTATTCATCAGGTATACAGCTAATAAGCTAGGATCTTTTTTTCCTTCTTCTAAGAGGTGTTTACTGATAGTGTTCTTGTGATGGGCATTATTCCTCAGATGTGCCTGGGTTCTGAAGAATCCAGAGATTAGACTACTTTTTTTCCTCCTTGGAGCTCAAAAATGAGGAAGAACCCAATAGAGGGATGCTTTTGGGAGCCCTTTTCAAGAAATTCCAATGGACTCTGATATGAACATTTGAAAATTGCCCTGTTCTGACTTTTTTTCTGGTTCCCTGTCTAGAACTTGTAATGCTGATTACTCTTGCCTTTACTTCTCCTTCACATCTCCTATTCACCAGTCAAAGACTTTCTTTTGTCCCTACAGATAAGAGTTATGCAATTTGGGCAACTTTTAGATGGACCCACTGAAGAATTGCCTCATCCTGTGTCCCTGTTCAGCATGGAAGAAGCCAGAGTGGTCTTGGTCCTGATTCCCAATCCACAAGTTAGGTAACCTCTTCAGAGAATGGTGTGTTAAGAATAGGAGGTAGGAACTGGCTAGGCAGTTAAGGTAAAAAGACCCCAAAGAAAAGTAGCCAGTTTCTTGGTTAAAAGTCAAAATGTCCTTGGGCCTCTTAGCAACATACTCTGTTCCAAAGGCCAAAAATGTTGGAAGTATTTTGGAGCTTGTATTTAATCCTTAAAAGACTTAAGGGTTACCTCTTCAGAAGGGGTAATGTTAGAGTAGCCAAAAGCCCCATAAAAATAAATAAATCGATCAAAGAAGAAAAAAAAAGAAAGGAAGGTAGAAAAAATAAGTACTATAGTGTTTTAAATGAAAATGCCTCCCATATGTTGGTTCCCAGCTTGTAGGGGTTTAGGAAATGTGGCATTGCTAGAGAAACTACATCAATAGTGGGTGGGCTTGGAGAGTTAACATTGACTCACTTCTAGTTTTACCCTCTCTGCTTCCTGTGCCTACTTGAAGATATGAGCTCTTAGCTTTTGGCTCCTGTCATCATGCCTGCTGAGTGTTGTCAGGCCTCCCTGTCACAATGAACTTTATTCCTCTAGAACTGTAAGTTCAAATAAGTTCTTCCTTCTATAAATTGCCTTGGCCATGATGTTTTCATCACAACAACAGAGAAGTAACAAATACAAGACTTGGGAAGTCTTACTTTTTGAACTTTATGTTCACAATTCAAAGAAAGCAGTTTTATTCAGGGAACTTCAATTTATGATGCAAATATGAAAGGACTGAATCTTCTTCCCAAAGTCTTCCCAAGAAATGAAAAGCATCTTGTGTCTCCTGGACCTGTCCTACCTGTCCTAGATACAAACATTGCCTACTATTTTTTGTCCACCTCCATGATTTTTGATTGTGTCATATGATGGAGGGTTAAGTATGATTATAAAGACCAAGGCTCTGGCAAAGTAGGCAAAGGGCTGATTCCAAGAGAGTACATAGCTATTGCCCGTCCTGTCCACTACCACCCATAACTTTCCTGAGAGGAAAAAACTGAATGCTCAAAAAATCCCCGTCTGAGACGTATTTTAATCTTGACTTTCAAAAATGTGGTAAATTAAAAATCCCAGTCTGAAATATATTTGTAGCTCCACTTTCAAAATTCTGGTAAATTATAAAGTTATTTGTTGATTTTATTATTAAGTTTTCAAAATGATATAACATTAATGCCAAGGAAATCCACTGCTAAAGTCATACCTATCTTCATCGCTCAAAAAAACTTTTGTTGTTGATGTATTTGTTTGGTTTTGGCTTTTTGTTTGTTTTTACAGGGTTTCCACAGTCCCAGCCTACCTGAAGTCACTATGTGGACCAGGCTGGTCTTGATCTCACAGAGATCTGACTGCCTCCGTCTCCTAAAGGCTGGGATGGGGTTTTTTTTGGGGGGGGGTCTTTTGAGACAGGTTCTCCTTGTAGGCCCAGCTGGCCTGGAACTTGCTATGTAGACCAGGCTCACCTCTATCTCAGAGAGATCTGCCTGCCTTTGCCTCACAAGTGCTGGCACTAAAGGCGTGTTTCATTATGCCCGGTCATCTTAAC
>NW_008348580.1:825207-857762 GCF_000622305.1 Nannospalax galili | reverse complement strand
TGGTCTTTTTGAGACAGGGTCTCCCTGTAGCCCCAGCTGTCCTGGAACTCACTATGTAGACCAGGCTGACTTTGAACTCACAGAGATCCGCCTGCCTCTGCCTCCCGAGTGCTGGGATTAAAGGTGTGTGCCACCAGGACTTGTGCAAGAGCTGGGACTAAAGGCACATGCCACCATGCCTGGTGTTCAAAAAAAATTTTAAGATCAAAAAATTAGGGTTGTCTCTAATTTATAAAAAATGAAATCTTAACCAATCCCCAGAAGATAGGTTGATGTTGGCTTCAGAAAGTTTGGGAATAGATCAATGCAGCTCTCAAATCTCCTCAAAGAAGTTTTTTTATGCAGTGGATGATGGTTAATGCAGAAACTCACAACTGGTCAAACAAAGTACAGAAAATAAATGTCTGTGAATGCTCAGTAACAGATGGGCATCTATAGCACATCCCCTAACCCAGAGACCAAGGAAGAAGAGGGGGTAGAAACACTGCAAGAGCCAGAAGTCAGGGAGAACCAACACAAAACATGACTTTTGGACATAACAGAATTGCTGCACTTAGGAGGCCACAGAATCTATGGTTGCCTACACAAGACTTTCATAAGATCAAGACACTCAACATTCCATGATAGATTGAGAAGAGGCTAATAAGCCCCTACCACAGAGGAGCTATTGACAGTTAATGGCTTCTGGAGGAGAGTCAGTTTTCTTTAAGGTTGTAACCCATGGTAGGTCTACCATGTTTCAGTGGACGGTCCCACACCTATGAGTACATGAGCAACACAAATTACACTTGTCAATTACAACCAAATAAAAATAAAGATGACACAATGTTGGGGGGACAGTATTGATCTGGGAGGAGTTCAGGGGAGGAGTTGCATGTGAAGATATTTCAAGTACATCATATACATGTATGAAATTGACAAAGAATGATAATATAATAATTTTAAATGTTGGGGGGAAGAGACTTTCTAATTATCATTTATTCCACCTAAATTGTGTTTTCAGAGGCAGGAGAAATAGAAGGAACATGAATCTACACAGGGATGTGAGTCAGTGAAGAAGCAAGGAGGAGGAAGGCTTCTGCTGACAAGGGAACTGCTCTAATCTGGTAGCTTACCCGAGGGGCTCATATAAGATTGTTCTAATGGCCTTAAAACTGTGAAGAACAGTGGCCCTGAGGATTTGCTTTAACTGTTTATCTACTTTTATGCATTTCTAAAAGAAAGTGAGCATTCACTCTATTATCACCAATAAAATCCTCAGATACTCCTTGGCTGACTGATCATCTCAGACTTGATGTCTAGGTTCACTTATCTGTGTAATGGACAGCTTGAACTATTATGTAAAAGTGTCTCTTCTGCTATGAAACTCTGTGACTGACTCATTTTAAAACCATGAAAAGAAACACTGACTCACAGGTCTAAGAGATGTATGTATAAACAATAAACGAGCTGATAGGTAGTTACAATGCCTCTCATATATTATCTCATTCCATCTTCCCAATCATCACAATCACAGTAGATGTGACAATGTCCCATTTGTGTCAATCTCAACAAATAGATCGACACTAGCTAGTAATAAAACAGTTCTTATTCTTAATATTACTATCCTCATAAATTTTAAGCCAGTAATTTTAGTTTTAGGAAACAGAGATCCAAGATAGAACCAGAAACACTAATTCTGAGATGTTAGAACATGTTTTTTTTTTAAATAAAAAGCACAAAGACAACACAGTTTAAAAGTTATACAGCTTATGTTTTATACATTAAGTGCAAAAATACAAGCATTCTGTGAGATCTTAACCCCACAAAAAAAAAAAAAAGTCACTGTGGAATGCTGGCCAGGGCTACAATCACAGAAGAAACCACGTTGGTTTATTATCTTCTTTTTTCCCTCTCTAGAAAGTCTACATTTTCTAAAAATAGCACAGCATTATTTTTAAGTTGAGGCATACTTAGATTAGGGCTTTTTTTAAAATTTTGGTTTTCTGTTTTATATTTTTGTTTTTAAGACAGCATCTCACTATACAGCTCAAGCTTGCCTCAAACTTGTAATTCTCCTGGCTCAACTGCCTGAGAGCTGTGTTTCCACACATGTACCCCCAAAACTCCCTCTGGATGCTGAGCTGTGTTCTTTCTAGTAGAGTACTATTATTCTGCTAAATGTATGAAGAGAAATTGCTAACAGAAACGATAGTTTAAGCCAAATGGTGAATCTGCGGGGGGGGGGGGTAGGAGGTTATTTCCTTAAATTAAACAATTACTTGTTTAACTATATACCACATTTTATTTAATAATATCAAGTGTGAAGTGGGGAATATTATGCTTATTTTAGATTTACATCTACCTAAAGCCCAAGGCAAATTAGCAGCAAATTCAAGAACTGAATTTGTGCCTTCAGATAGCAAATCAAATATTCTTCCTATTACACCATGGCTGTGTCCCTTGTGGTAATAAAGATTATTATATTAAACCTCCTATCATCTATCCTCACTCCCTAGAAATGAACCACAAATGTCTATTTCAAGAGTTTCAGACATTTTTTCTTAAACTGCTACCTTCAGATCCTGATCACTGTCAGGTTTTCTTATAATTTATGAAACAAGATAAAATCAGAAAACAGAGCCTCCCTTCCCCTTCTCACTACCCTCACTCCCATATTGCTTTCAGCTAATGAGCACATTAGTGTGTGTGTGTGTTGTAGACAATAAGAATATATAGATACTCTGATAAATAACTTCCTTATCACCTCAAAACAAAAGATCTTTTGGGGGCAGGCAAATCATACACACACACACACACACACACACACAATATATAGGAAAAAAATAACAAAATCACACTTGTTTCATAAGAAATACCCAAAAGCCCAACAAAGCTGTCTAGTGACAGTCACTAAAATAATCTTCTCTGTATGACGTTCTTTGAGTCGTTTTTAAAAGCAGCAGCCATTTATCTCTGGGCACTATGGAGAGAAGTTTGTCACAAAAGCCATTTACATTTTTACACGTCAAAAGTCTTGACAAATCAGTTCCTAAGAACATAATTTGTTACACATCAAAGAAAGCCTGAAAACACAGACTTTGGTTAGAAAGGTTTCCATATCTTTTTGTAACTTTTCCAAAGGAATTTAAGCTTATGGGGATGTATACCCATAAATTTAAGTGAAGACTGAAATACTTAGGATATTTCCAATTTAAAATACATAAAATGAGATCTCTGAAAGGAAATGAAGATGGCTTTTTAAACATATGAAAAGTTGTTCATCATTCACAAGATGAAATGTGAATTAAAAATGAGATACTGTTTCTACCCACCAGACTGCAGGGGGAGGGTAAAAAAATCATCCAGTGGAGAAATGAACACCCTCACGAACTGTTTCTACCCACCAGACTGCAGGGGGAGGGTGAAAAAAATCATCCAGTGGAGAAATGAACACCCTCACGAACTGTTTCTACCCACCAGACTGCAGGGGGAGGGTGAAAAAAATCATCCAGTGGAGAAATGAACACCCTCACGAACTGTTTCTACCCACCAGACTGCAGGGGGAGGGTGAAAAAAATCATCCAGTGGAGAAATGAACACCCTCACGAACTGTTGGTGCAAGCACAAAGCAAGCAGTACAGCCTCTTTAACAAGGTATCTGTAAATGTCCATCAAAATTTAAACTCCAATTTTCCTTGAATCTACAGTGGTACTATAAATTTACCCTACTGACAGGGGATGTTTTTTCTCTCATCCATGTTCATAAAGCACAAGGGCATGCAATTTAGTACTACTGACGGCTGAAAGTAAGGCACATTGTATATCATTTTATATGGTATAGATATTTGCTTATTCAAAAAATTGTAACTAGGGAAGGGTGGAGAGGGATATGGTCTGTACAGCTGAGAAATCAAGTGTCCCTAAGTCCCTTAGGAAAACACTGTATGACCCTTCACTGGTTAATTGCAGATCCTCGCAGTGTAACACCATGTTCAGGTGGCTTCGCTCAGTCACATTAGTGAAAGCTCCTTATCACAGATCCCTTTGCTAGGTAAAACCTTAGTGTTGGAGGTTCACTAGGGACCTGACTTTCACTTCATGATAACTAGTATTTTAGAAAAGTTCCATTTTATTTTTTTGTAACTGTCACTCTGAGAAATAGGACTGCATTATGCTGCAGACTTAATACAGGCTGAAAGCATGTTCCCATGTCTTCTCCAGTAATTCTTGCCAAATGGGATTCTGAAATGTCCTATTGAAACAGGTGGCGTCTGAACAGAATTGGATTTATGCCTATAAAAACCCTGGCTTTAACAACTGCTGTAGTTAGTTTTAATTTTTCAGTCCTCAAAATTAGCTGCTTGCCAGTAATCAAAAATAGACTGAACAACATGTTTAGACTTTGCCCTGTTTAGTAGAGAGAGAGAAGGAAGGTAGGAAAGAGGGAGAGCAATACGTACTAAAGAACAACACATTACTTGATTTCCAGACCAAAGAACAACTTCCAAAGAACAGCTATAAAAGCCCCTTTGGGGCTTTTGTCATAGCAACACAAGGATCTTGCTGGATATAATACATGTGAAATCCACTAAGGACACACAGATTTCAGATGCCTTTAATTAATCTGCTAAAAGTTTAGATTAAGGGCAATGGTAAAATTCACAAATTTTTCTAATGGAGACTTAAATATTTTTAAACTGATATTCCAACTATAAACCTAAAGTTACATTTTAGACAAGCAAAGTACAAACAGAGAATAAACTCCTTCAGAAAAAAAAATATATGATAGGTCAGGCATTAAGTACAAAATAGGTCTCCTATAGGCTGGTTCTATTGATGTTCTGCTGTATGTACTATGTAGCTTACATTAAATAACCAGTCTTTCCTACTGAATATTCAAGAGGTTGGCATAAAGTAAGTAAGTAGCTGTAAATCTTCTAAACCAGTAATCAAAGAAAAAAGAACCAAGATATTGGCCTCTCCTCTGTGCTGGACAACTAAGTTCCATATCTCCTATGAAGAAAGCACTGTCACATCCATTCCATAAACGAAAAACTGAGATTCCAGAGCAAGTCACCTAGATGAGAACACAGATGAGGTTTTTACCTAAATCTGCCTGAATACAAATCTTTACCAAGTTGTATACCCCTTCCTAATCAGAAATGTCGACACGTCAGAACATCAGTTTTAGTTATATGATATACAAATAGTTAATACTTTTGCTTTGCCAACATCCAAAAGGAAATCTCATCTTTCAATTCAATGTCTCATCTTAATGGACAATAAACTTTTGCATACCACTTTTCAGTATTAAAAAGAAGGTATATAAATAAGGCCAGACATGGTAGCACACACCCTTGATCCCAATACTCAAGCAGCAGAAACAGGCAGATCTCTGTGAATTCACAGCCAGCCTGGTCTACAAAGGGAGTACCAGGCCAGTCAGGGCTACATAGTGAGACTCTGACTCAAAAAAATAAAAAAGTAAGTAAATAGAAAGAAAAACATCTCTCATAGTCATAAATTCTTTAATCCTATATTCCTAGCACTCTAATGAACAAAATTTGAGGACTGATTCCAAAGTGATCATTCGTTTATTTTCTAATGGTAAAAAGAAATACCTCAGTGGAATGGACAAATACTGCTCACTCCATGGGGTGAGCGTGGTCCTTTTGCTTAAAATTCAAGGGCAAGTAGATTATATTGTCTTGCTCTCACTCAAAGGTTTAGTGCTCAATGCCCCTTTCTTGCCAATAAAAAAATGCATCTCTTCCCTTATTAATAAATTAATAGGAATAAAAACTATAAATGCATATATAAATAATAAATATACATAAGTGGATATCAATGCTCTTTAAAAGAAACTCTTGAGTTGCTTCTTTCTACTTCCTAAGCCCTATCCTCTGTCACTTTAACGCAAGGCCTGGCAGGGTCTAGGTCCAAACTAGATCCATTATCTCCCCCAAAGTTCCAATATGTCTAACTTAGAGAAAATGACCTTCTAGGTTCTGTTTTTGTTTTTTTTTTTTTAAAGAAAAAATCATTTGTATTTCAATAGTCTCAGAAAAATAATGCCTAAATCCAAATGCACCTGGCCCACAAACCTTTTTTTATTGATTGATTGATTGATTGACTGATTGAGACAGGGTCTCCCTGTGGCCCCAACTGGCCTGGAACTCGCTATGTACACCAGGCTGGCCTTGAACTCACAGAGATCCATCTGCCTCTGCCTCCCAAGTGTTGAGATTAAAGGCATGTGCCACACCTGGCAAACTTTTATTCTTTTAAAGCAGATAACTATCCGATAGAAGAACACAAGTACACTTCCTTCGAAAAAGATGTAGACAGAGATTTCTTTGAGATAATTTAGAAAATAGTTATGACATTAGAGAAATCTAGTGAGAGGAAAATAATGTAAAAATATACCTATGGGTTATGGGTTATGAGGTAGAAAAAATTCTCCAAGTTTTCAAGATTCTTCTGGCAGAAAGTTCTTTGGAATCATTTTCTTCTAAGAGATGAAAATTTTTCTAAGCTTCCAGTTCTAAAAATAATCTTTCTGATCTCTGGAAAAGCTAAATTCAACTTTTAATAGCACTATGTACTTTTTTTCTTGGGAGGGGGCTTTTTGTGTTTTTGAGACAAGGTCTCCCTGTAGCCCCAGCTGGCCTGGAACTTGCTATGCAGACCAGGTTAGCCTCAAGGTTCTGCCCTCTGGCCACTGGCCTCTACCTCTGCCTCCCATCTGTGATTAAAGGTGTGCACCACCATGCCCAGCTAGCACTGTGTACTTTTGTCTTTAAAGAAAAAAGTAAAAGAACCAGAGCCAAACAGCTTCTTAAACTGGGGTTGCAAGATATGGGGTCATGCAACTGAATGTGTGGGTTGTGAAAATTTGGCAACTTTAAAACACTTCTGGGGCTGGGGAGGAAGTTTAGTCAATAAAGCACTTGCTGAGCAAGCATGACCATCTGAGTTCAGATCCCCAGCACCTACGGGAAAAGTGATATATGGTGGCACATGCCTGTAATTCCAATTCTGGGGAGCCTAAGACAAGAGGATCCCTGGGGTTTGATGTCGGTTAGTCTAACCAAAGTTCAGGTTTGCTGAGAAACCCTGCCTAAAAAAAAAGTGATTGAGGAAGACACTTAACATCTGGCCTCCACACACATGCACATGTATACACACACACAAGCACACAGAGTTTCTGCTATACAATAACCAAAATTTAATACAAAAATCAAATGCATAATGAATCTGAGTTGACTTTGGCAACACCTACTCATGTTGTATTGCACAACTTCACTGTAGACTTGGTTCTGAACATACAACATGCTCCTTTGCACTGTGCATGCAATCACTCCATTTAATGGCATGGAATGCTGCTTGAAAACAACTTTGGCTCAGATCTGAGACACTACATGTCACGAACTGCAATGTTTTTACTATAATACAAACTTTTCCTGTTCTTACAGAAACAAAATGGTTTAATTATAGAGAACGAAGATATTTCCTATCATACTTTAGCATGTCAGTATCAAATTAGTATATCTTTAGATTGTATTTTGTTGAAACATTCGATTGCTATTGGAGTTGCTGACAAGTTTCATTTTTAAAAATTATCCAATGGAGTTGGAAGGAGGGACTATGATCAACATATGTTGTATGACACTCTCAAAGAATTAATTTAAAAATTGAAAAAAGAAATCATCCAAAGGATTTTGGCCTGAGATTAGCTCAGAATTTAAACAACTTTTGAAATGGCCCTACACATATTTTTACCACTTTACACAGGTATTTATTTATGCAAAACAGCATTCTCAGCACAGACAATTATAAATTCAAAATACTAACGAACTCTGAAAAATGTTGAAGATGCTGTAAGTCCTTCAGTACCAACTATTTGGCCAAAATCCAATCCTTCACATAAACATAAATAAATACATACATACCAGTATGCAAATTAGCTTTAGTTTTAAATAAATGGTAAAAAAATTATATGCGTACCAAAGAATTTTAAAATACATTTACAATTTATTATCAGTAATTTTTATTTGTACTCCTATTTTATATACCTATATACCAAGCACTGCATAAAAATTTCTTAAGTGAGCCAGGTGTGGTGGCACACACATTTAACCTCGGCACCTGGAGGAGAAGCAGGCAGAGCTCTATGTTAGTTTGAAGCCAGCCTGGTCTATACAGGGAGTTCCAGGCCACTACATAGTGAAACCCTGCCTCAAAAAGCCAACCCCCACCCCTCCAAAAATAAAGCCTCAAGCAGTGGATGAAGTTTAAGAAGCCCTAAATGACTTCACTCATGCCTCAAGCTATACATAATAATTGCACAAGACACACAAGGAAGGGTTCATTTATTTTCCTTTAAAGATACAACACCCACACACTTGCAACACATATTAATGTAATTTAGAAATAAGGAACACAGCATCTCCCTTTCTTCCAAAACCTAGTCATCACCCCAACAGCAAATAAATAAACAAACAAAAACCTGAAGAGACAGAAAATTTCTATTACAAGCAAGATGGCTTAAAAGTTTTTAACACCAGAATAGACTGCACCAACAGTAAATATTTAAATGTCAATTTAAAATAATCTAAGCCCCAAAACTTTATCAGTCTACAGACTGATAAATTTTAAATTTTCACAGAAGGTAATTTTAATCTTTCTATATGAGAACACAGTAAATAGGTTAAATAATGTGCTCAAGGAGTATTTCATAATTTAAACATGATTTTGAAGTTGTCAAGGTACAATTAAAGTCTAATAGGAAAGTATATGTGGGCTTCAAAGAGCACTTAGAGAAATACAAAGATGAGAAGCTAGAAGTTAAGAGAGTTCACTGGGAAATAAATGCCCAGTGGTGAAGCAAATGACTGGAAATCAACAGAAGGCCTTACAAGGATGTGGCTCTGCCTTATCTCTGATCCTAAAACTTTCCTTGGATACTCTGGGACCACATGACTGTTTTTTAAAAGTTCTGTGTCATATTTATTTTTCCTTCTAACCTTTATAAGATGTCTGATGACCTCTTAGTCCCACAATTCACACACTCCAATTATCTATCCAACAATGTACTCAGAAAGGTAATCAGGTGCTTAAAGTTATTATTTTTTCCTTCAAAACAAGGAAAATAATGAGGGTGTTAGGATTTTAAATCGATCAGGTTATTTATTAGGGACATACCCACAGTAAACAGGCAATGTCAGCATTCAGCTATTGATAACTGCTAAAGCAATAAAAACGGTTATTTTTAAAAGCAATTTCTTTTGTAGATGTATACCAATTCCCTTCTTTTACACTTGATCTTACCCAAAAGGCCAAGAAGCTATCTAAGTCACAGATTTTAAGAAAAGTTGTGTTATAAACACCCATTTCCACATGAAGATGCATTTCCCTGGGGAAAAGCTTAAGTCGTGCTTCATTTCTGATGCTGGCCAACAAATACCTAATTTTTTAGTCCATAAATATACTGACATATCAGTACAGTGAAGAACTGAACTGGGTAAAACTACTTCATTTGAAAGGACAAAAGACTGGCAAGGGCTCAAAAGAAAATGGGGTCACCATAATCCAAAAGAGACATAAAATTATATACAATTTGTCACAACAAGGTTCAAGGTTTTCCAAAAGCTAGCAAAGTAGTTGTCTATGACCCACAAAGGAAAAAAGTTCTACTACCATAAAATCTATTGTTTCCTATAAAACCCTAAGGTAGAGTTTCAGTTTACTAAGGTTGATCTAATCAACTATGTAATTTCACCTACTTTTTCCCTTCCTCTATGTTCAAAATCATGTGCCCACAGCTAAATCTTTAAGTACTGCACTGGTTAGTTTTTGTCAACTTGACACAAACTAGAGTCACCCGGGAAGAGAGAACCTCAACTGAAGAAATGCCCAGTTTGGACTGGCCTGTGGCCATGTTTCTGAGAAAGGCAGAGGATATATGTCAATAAGCAGCATTCCTTCATGGTCTCTGCTTCAGTTCCTGCCTCCAGGTTCCTGCCTTAGCATCCCTTGATGATTGACTGTAACCTGTAAGCCAAATAAACCCTTTACTTCCCAAAGGTGTTTCTGGTCATGGTGTTTATTATCAACAACAGTAAAACAGTACTTTACTTCTTTTGGTGTTTCCAAAACATTAGTTAACATATTAGCAACTAGGTTTCTTTTTTTTTTAAATAGAAAGCTTTTTCCACTTACCCCTCCTGCCTTCAGCAACTTTCTTCTAAAATCCTCTGTGGGGTTGTTGAAAGTTAGCTTTTCACAGCGGAGGTGATTCACTGGAGGATGGCCTTCAAGATGCAGGAATAAGTCATAATCAAAGCGGACTTTCTTAGGTTCTTCCTGGAGGTTAAAATAATTAAGAGGTAAAAATAGAAAATTTAAAAACAATATTTGGTCATCATAAGGAACAAAAAATATCTAATCACTTAACAACTGTGAGAGTCAAAGTAATACTAGAAAAAATATTACAGGATTATATATAAAATGAACTGGAAATGTATGAGAAATTGGCTTCTTGTGTTAGGAGAAAACAAAAAGAATATACTTATCATCTCCCCTCAGCCTCTCAAGTGGACTCACACCATGAACACAGTCACCTGGAAACCTAATTTAGTCCTATACATCCAACATCAAGACTATCAAGACTTCTACTTTCTCAAGTATATCTTCTAAAAGCCCTCTAGCCCCTATTACCATGCTCTTACTTAGTGCCCAAATTATCATAAATCTCCCCTCCCCTAGGTATTCTTGTGATACATGATTCTTAATTCTTCCATTACTCAGGCTTCAAATTTATCTATATAAAACAAAAACCTACCCACTTCTCCTTGGTAAAAAGTTCAACAGCTTCCAGTGGGCATTAGAATAAAAGCCATAGTCAACTTGTATCCAACTTGTAAAGGCCTACATCATCTGGCTCTTGGTCCCCATGTACCACTTCTACTCAACTGAGGGCTCAGCAATGCATTCCGAATCAGTTGCTTCTAAGTGCCCATCATGTTCTAAGTTAATTTTGGGTTTCAATCTTGCTTTATGTAACTATTTTCATTAGTAGTTCCACTTCTCTACCTCCTGTAACTCCTTATCCTTCTCCACTCCAATTTCACTTGGAAAGTCATCACTGAACTCCACTCCCAATTCCCCACTGGCACATCTCTGTTGTGTGTTGTGTAAACTTGCTACCATTTAGAATAAGTGTCTTGAGATTTCCATTTACTTTGCTAGATCATAAGATTGTTGAAGTAAGTTGAATCATCATTGACCCTGAAATTAGTCTAATATTTACAGATAGCCCAATATATGAAATGCAATGTCTGTAAGATGAATAAAGGAGTATTTTCCTACATATAGAACTAGGAGGACAAAACAGCATCTTGTCCAACACAATACAAAAATAAGAATTTCATGATACCTAAGGTCAACTCTCAAGCCCTTACTTTAGTTGACTCCACTTTTATCCCTCTCTATAAACTGACCATCCATGGTGAAATGAAGACTTCAGGTAGTAATAATAATTAATAGCTATTTAACTATCTCATTTAATTCCATCAGCTTTCCTTGAGACAGCTGTGAGCTCTGTTTTGTTCTTGTAAAATTAATGCATGTTGAAATGAAATGATTTAAACACAGTTCTTTTTGGTTCAAAAGTTTTAGTAACTCACGCCAATCCAATCAGGCAAAAGCCCAGAGTGGAGCAACGGAAATGGATGGTGAGCCAGCCTTAGTCTGGGAATGGGTGGAGACTGATTCCTACTGCATGAGGGAGAGCAGACCTAATTTATGATCTCTAGATAGGCTGACTAGACTCCAGTGGAAAAATCTGCACCAAAGGACAACAGGGTACAAATGCTTGACTGAAGAGGATGTAACACATATGATGAAATACATGAGGTCCTGTGGGAGAGGCATGAATGGGGAGGGGGTCTAAATTTGATTAAGAACTATTTTATGAAATGTACAAAAGCTCAATAAAAAATTTAAAAAGCACGTTTTAGTGACAAACTGTCAAATTTGAAGTAGAGCACCTACTTCAAGGTCATGGTTTCAATTTCTTGACCCAAACTTTCCCAAACTATGGCCTCCACTCACTTCCTCACATTTTCATCCCTTTCTTCACTCCTTCAGTGGCAGGAAACACTTCTCCTTTCTGTTATCAGGATGCTATTCTCTTCTGGATTTCCTCACAATCATTCCTGTGGCCATTCCTCCAGTCTTCTTCACAAGCTTCTCTTCTATCTCCATTGACCCTTTAAATGTCCTCCATCTTTCTACAACTTTTCTGAGAAAGATGACACCCACTCACAGCCTGTCCAGCCATGACTCTCTTATCTGTCTGTCCAACCCAGTTCTCACTCATATGTATGTGGTTCCATAGGTGAATAACAAACTAAAATAATAAAATTAGTTTTTACCTTTACCTGTTTTCTTATTCTATGCTCTATTTCTTCACAAACAGCAATTTTAACTGCTTGTCAAGGCTAAAACACATTAAATTCATCTTTCACTTTTTTGGTTTCCATCATTTATCACAGTCAAATGATTTTCCAGTCTACATGGTATTTCTCCTTAGGAACTAACAGATCTGCCCCATTGTCTAGTTACCATAATCCTTAGGAACTAACAGATTTGCCCCTATTCTCTAGTTACCATAATCCTTAGGAACTAACAGATCTGCCCCTATTCTCTAGTTACCATAATACTTAGGAACTAACAGATCTGCCCCTATTCTCTAGTTACCATAATCCTTAGGAACTAACAGATCTGCCCCTATTCTCTAGTTACATAATCCTTAGGAACTAACAGATCTGCCCCATTCTCTAGTTACCATAACCATTGCTTTCACTTAGACAATCACTATTTCTTATCTAGTTTTCTTTGTTTCCTAACTTCCCTCAGCCTACATTCCACAATGCCAAGGGACTGATTTTTCCCTAATAATTATCGATTCCAACGATATTTTTAAGTTTTTAAAGGTTCATCATTTTCTGTGATATAATCTTGGAATTTCTAGTACTATCTGGAAATAACTAGCATAGTCTTTCACCACCTTTCCTGTATTTCCTTTGTTCTCTTACAATTCTCTCTCCTACTTCCACACTTCTGAAGGTCCTGTAGGGCCCCCAAACTTCATGTCTTCTCATGCATTTTGCCCTTCACATACCTAAAACCCCATACCTAAAACTCTGGGTATACTTCTATCCACAGCCTAAGTATGTTAAATATAATGCACTATTCAGGGCTCAGCTGAAGCATTAACTCCTTGCTAATCCTCACAATACAATCTGAATTAAACATCTCTCTTACAGTCTTCCTCTATTAATATAATTATCACATTAAATCATGATAAATTTCTCTTATTTCACCCCTAAATTGTTAGATAATCAATGCAATTAAAAAGGAGGCCAGTTGTCTCCCTTGTAATTGGAAATGTAAATTGGTAAAGCTATTTTGTTAGTTTGGCAATACCTAGTAATACTAAATTCTTATCATATTTAACACTACTAAGAATCTCTTCCATAGGAATATTCAAATGTGCAAATATTCTTTGTAGCATTGATTATAATAGCAAAAATTATTAAAAATAATCATTCATATATTTTAAGTTCTGAACTTAGAGACATGTACTGCTAAGTAGATGAAAGGCAATTCGTGGAAAAATATTAAAGCATGACATGACATATTAGGATTCAGCCTGTCTCCAAATTGACATGTGGAGATACATGTAGATATATGGGGGAATCTGGAACAGCTATACTAAGTACTCAACAATCATTAAATGGAGTTAAGGGAATAAAATTTCTCTAAGCTTTTTCTATACACATTCAATGTGATAACATACACTCCTGTGTTCTATTAAAAAGAAAAATACAACTAATTATCAGGATTTTAAAAAATGGAGTTGTAATACAATCAGACTGCAATAGTTTTAAACAGATTTTTTGAAAAGTGATCACTTTTTCTAAGGATAAGGACCACAGAAAGTGCTCATTCTGTGAATCCTAAGTACAATTTTCTTTTAAAGATTTTTTTGTCTGCTTTTTTTTTTAGTAAAAAAAAAAAATGTACCTATAAAGCTGTGTTCTAGTCAAATAAGAACTCTGCTTAAAAGAACTTGCTCCTCAGAAAAGATTTTTCATCAAAGTTCTAGTGTTTAAGAGTCAAATTATTTTAAACAAATAATGTTGGTTAATGGAGGATCGTCTGAAAAATTAATAGGTGAAGATTACATACCTTGTTTTTAAAATACACCTCAATTGGCAATATGAAACCAGCATACCCAGATTCTTCTACTTTGTAAGGTGGATCTTTGCACACTGTAACATTAAAAAAAGAAAACAGGAAAGATGAATAGATTTTAGACATTGTTTAAGAAAAAAACATTCTGCCAACTTGCCAACTTCATAGTTTCATCTCTGATCCATTCTTTATTTCTTCTTTCCAGAATCTATAACAATACTTTCAGTATCTAAAGTATTTTTATTAAAATCTACAGAGTGAGTATCCATGGATAGGGCTCCTATATTGAACCTACCCATGGCTCAGGGACAATTGCAGAAGAGTGGGTGGAAAGATTGTAAGAGCCAGAACTGGTTCATTAACACAGGGAAGCAGACACTTTCAGGTCACTGGAAGTTTGCATATATGAACTTGTGGCAGTGGTGCCATCGAGCACAGGACCCATGCCAACTCAACTCAACTCTCTCCTCCCTGAGTGGAGGAGAGAGATCAATGGTGAGCCAGCCCCAGACTGAGAGTTGTTGAAGGCTGGTTGCTGCTGGGTAAGAGAGAGTATGCCTTGCACATGATCTCTGGATGGACTGACTGGACTCCAGTGGATGAATTTGCACTGAAGGGTATTTGGATGGAAATGCTTGATTGAACTTACCATGTGTAGCAGAGTGCATAGGGTCCAGTCAGGGAATAGGGGAGGCATGGATAGGGGAGGCGGTCTGGGTATGAGATCTGAGATCTGTTGTATGAGAATACAGAGGCTCAATGTGATGTTTTAAATGAAAATGCCCTCATAGGCTCCAAGTATTTGGACATTTTGTCCCTAGTTGGTTGAGCTATTTTGGGAGATCTTAAAGGTGTGGCTATGCTGGAGGAAGCATGTCACTGGGAGTGGGCTTAGAGAGTTCTTAAGCCATGCTGGATCTCGACTTGCCCTCTTGCTTCCTGTGCCTGCTTGAAGATGTAGAGCTAAGCTTCTGCTCCACCTCCAGCCACCTCTGACACCATGCCTCCCCACTGAGATGGACTTTTGCCTCTTTGGATCCATAAGCTCAAATAAACTCTTCCTTCTATATGTGGCTTGGGTCAGAGTTTCTCTCGCAGCAACAGAAAAGTGACTAATACACTCAATAAATAAAAAATATCTTAAAAAAAAATTCTTAAATTGTGCTGTGCCCATTCCCCTACATTGGGACCATGTGTGGCCCCTCCCCATGTTCCAGGGTTAGGCTTCTTGGTCCCTTAGTAGGGGCTCAGACCTTTACAGACTGCCTGAGAGTGCCTAAACCAGGCTTCCCCTTAGCAACCTTCCCAAATGGTGATATGACTGCTCACAAGCAGGTGCCTAGACCTTAGGAGGAAGCCTGAGAGTACCTGACTGGCATCTGACTTGGGCCTCTGCAGGAGTTCCTGAGTAGTTGACCTGAAGCCTAGATCAACCAGCTTTACATACCCAATAAGAAAACAACCAAGGCACACCAATAATACAAACAGAAACAGACTTCAACTCAACACAGGAAGGCTTGAGTTTAATAGCAGAAACACAAATAGAGGAAATCCACATGCCAAAATCACAATAGAAAAATAATAAAATGGAAAACCAAAATTGTATGTCCCCACCACACATCACCAATCCTATAGAAGAGTTCTACAAGGAGAACCCCCTAGAGATAAGCCAGGACACAAAATTTAAAAGAACAAACCAAAACAAAACAAAACAAAACAAAAGAACAATGATGAACACGATCAAAGCATTGAATGAATTTAAAGAACACACAAATCAAAGAACTAAAAGAAGATAGGGAGAAACGTCTGGCTGAATGCACAAAAGAGATACAAATACTGAAGAAAACTCAGGCTGAAATGAAGAAGGAAGCAAAAATCTCAGGAAGCCAATTTGAAACAATGGGAGAAAGCCTCACCAATTGAATGAATGAAATGGAAAGACTGGAAAATAAAGCTGAAAAATTGGAACACTCAAGCAAAGACACCAAAATGTTTTTAAAATACAGGAATGGAATATGTAAGAAATGTGGGACACCATGAAAAGACAAAATCTACATAGCATAGTCATGGAGGAAGGAGAAGAATTTCAGGTTAATGGTTCAAGAAGATCTTAAACAGGATTATAGAAGAAAATTTCCCCCAAATTAAGGAAAGACATGCCCATACAGATACAAGAAGCATATAGAACAGAAAAGAAACCCAACAGGGCATATCATAGTAGAAACATTAAATGTACAGAACAAAAACAGAATATTGAATGCTGCAAAAGAAAAACAATTCACATATAAAGGAAAGCTCATCAGAATTACAACTGACTTACCAAAGAAAACTATGAAACCTAGGAAAGCCTGGACCAATATAATCCCAATTTTAAATGACCAGAGATGCCAATCCAGAATACTTAACCCAGAAAAAAATGTCTCTTATAGTTTAAGGGGAAAAAAAAAATCTTCCACAACACGAACAGGCTGAAAGAATACATGTCCACAAAACCAGTCCTTCAGAGAACACTTGAAGAAATACAAGAATGGAGAAAGGAACAAGTATACCCAAGGGGCAACAGAAACTAAATGGAGTTATAATTGTGCAAACACAAAATTTGAACAAGAATGCAAACAAATTTAAATGCTGGCAACCAATACACATCTTTCAATAACTTTAAATATCAATGGACAGAACTCCCCAGTCAAAAGACACAGGCACTACAGTCTGAGCAACTCCAATCTCCCTGACCCCACATACTGATCTCCTTCTAGCCTTGGGCACAAGCCTGCTTTTGCTCTGAGCACCCCAGTATCTGGACTACCATCTTAGTCCAATGCACCCATTGCATCCAGATCTTCTGCACTCAGACCAGCTCATTTTTCAGACTAGTTTCCTAAAATCTTAACAGGCTGTCCCCACCTCCAATATGCCTTCCATTCCCCCAGACCAGCCTCCTTTCCTGGTAATTCTGATCCTGCTGATCTACTTCATATTGATTCCTCTACAGTCTGAGCAACTCCAATCTCCCAGACCCCAAATCTTGTTCTCCTTCTAACTTTGGGGACAGATCCCTTTTGCTCTTAGCTCCCAAGAGCTCTGGACTACCCTGTTAGCTTCATGTGTTGGTGAGCTCACCAAATTGCATCTTGCCCATCCCCCCACACTGGGACCATCTGCAACCCCTCCCACTGCTTCAGGGCTAGGCTTCCCTGCCCTTTAGGAGGGGCCCAGACATGGGCAGACTGCCTGAGATCCCCTGGATCCAGCCTCTGCCTAAAAAGCTTCCTAAACTGTGGTGTGCCTGTTGGCTAGAGGCACAAAGACCTTAGGAAGAAGCCTGAGAGCAAGTGATTCTCACCTGACTTGGGCCTCTGTGAGAATTGGAATACAGCTATATGGTCACTAAATATAAAATCAAAAGCGAGAACCTGAAGCCTAGATCAACAAGCTTTTCACACCCAATTTTAATAAAAAAACGCATATCAAGTATACAAACAGAAACAAACCTCAACTCAACAAAGGAAAGCTTAATGCTCGCATTGGAATCACAAACAACAAAAGAAATCCACTGGCCAAAATCCCAAACAAAAAAACAACACGAAAAATCCAAATAATATGTCCCCATCAAACACCAAGGATACTAGAGAAGAGTTTTGCAATGAGAACCTCCTAGAGATAAAGAGGACACCAAATTTAAAAGAACAATCATAAATATGATCAAAGAATTCAATGAATTTAAAGAACACACAAATAAAAGAACTAAAGGAAGATAGGGATAAACTTCTGACTGAATTCACAAAAGAGAGAAAAATTGAAGAAAACTCAGACTGCAATACAGAAGGAAGTGAAACACACAAATCAATTAGAAAAGACAGAAGAAAGCCTCACCAATAGGATGAATGAAATGGAAAATAGAATTTCAAGACTAGACACTAAAGTTGACGAATGAGACCACTCAAGCAAAGATTATGAAAAACTTAAGAAAACACAAGAATGGAATATGCAGGAATTGTGTGACACCATAAAAAGACCAAACTTGCTGGGCGTGGTGGCGCAGATCTCTGTGAGTTCAAGGCCAGCTTGGTCTACATAGTCAGTTCCAGGACAGCTGGGTCTACAGGGAGACCCTGTCTCAAAAAGACCAAAAAAAAAAAGACCAAACTTGTGAATCACAGGCATGCAGGAAGGAGAAGAATCTCAGGATAATAGTATAGACCAGATCTTCAACAGGATTGTAGAAGAAAATTTCCCAAAATTAAAGAAAGACATGCCCATACAAATACAAGAAGCATATAGAACACCAAATAGACAGGACCAGAAAAGAAACCCTCCACAGCATATTACAGTTAAAAACCCCAAATGTACAGAACAAAGAGAGAATACTGAAAGTAGCAAAAGAAAAACAAGTCCCATATAAAGGAAAACCCATCAGAATTACAGCTGACTTATCAATGGAAACAAAGAAAGCCGAAAGAGCCTGGCTCAAAGTATTCCTGGTACTAAATGACCACAGATGACAACATGGAATACTTTACCCAGCAAAAATGTCTATTATAGTTGAAGGGGAAAGAAAAATCTCCACGACATGAATAGGCTGAAAAAACTCATGTCCACAAAACCAGCCCTTCAGAGAGTTCATGAAACAATACAAAGAGCTGAAGAAGGGAGTGATTACACTCAAGGGGTAACAGAAAGAAAGTAAATGAAGGTATAATTGTGGAAAGAAAAATTTAGACAAAGAATGTAAAGAAATTGAAAGCACAGGAACAAATACACATCTTTCAATAATAACTTTAAATACTAATGGACTGAACTCCCCTAGTCAAAAAACAGAAGTTGGTTGAATGGATTAAGAAACAAAACCCATCTTTTTTGCTGTCTCCAAGAAACCCATCTCACCTTCAAGGACTTGCCTTAAACTGAAAGAAAACAATAGTATTCCAAGCAAAAGAAACTAAGAAGTAAGTGGGAGTTGCACTTGCATTATCTGACAAAATGGACTTCAAACTGGAAGTAATCAGAAGAGATAAAGAGGGTCACTTCATTCTGATCAAAGGAATAATTAACCAAAACTATATTACAATCATGAGCATATATGCACCAAACTTTGTTGTACCCAATGTCATAAAAACAGTACTACAGGACTTTTAGACAGATTAATCCCAACTCCCTAAAAGTAGGGGACTTCAATACCCCACTGTCTCAATTAGACAGGTCAGTCAGACAAAGAATAAACAGAAAGACGTCTGAATTAAACAATACCATGCATCAGATGAAACTAAAAGACATCTACCCAATATTCTACCCAAGCACAAAAGAATATACAATCTGATCAGCACCCAATGGAACTTTCTCCAAAACTGACCACATACTGGGGCACAAAACAAGTGTTAAAAAATACAAATAAGTTGAAATAATTCCATACATTCTATCAGACCACAATGCTATAAAACTTTAAAAATCAAAACCAGAAGAAGCCCTAAAAACTACATGAACTCATGGAGATTAATCAACACACTCCTAAACGATAAGTGGGTCAAAGGAAACAAAGAAAGGAATAAAAGTATTCCTGGAATGAAACAAAAAGGGTAATTCAACACAACAAAACCTCTGGGACATATAAAAGCTCCCAGAAGAGGGAAGTTTACAGCTTTAAATGTAATCCTACATTTAAAAAAATTAGGAAAAGTCCAGGCGTGGTAGCCCTCGCCTTTAATCCCAGCACTTGGGAGGCAGAGGCAGGCGGATCTCTATGAGTTCAAGGCCAGCCTGGTCTACATAGTGAGTTCCAGGACAGCTGGGGCTACAGGGAGACCCTGTCTCAAAAAGACAAAAAGAAAAAAAAAAAAAAAAAAAAAAAAAAGCAGGAAAGAGCGTGACTTAACATAACAACTCAAGACTCTAGAAAGGCAATAACAAATTAAACCCAAACCCAGCAGACAAGAAGAAATTTTTTTTCAAAAATCAGAGTAGAAATTAACGAAATAGAAACAAAGAAAACAATACAAAGAATCAATGAATCTTAAGAGCCAGGTCTATGGAAACCTAAACAAAGATAGACAGACTCTTAGCTCAGCTAACCAAAAGAAAGCAAATCCAAATCAACAAAATCAGAGATGAAAGGGGAAACATCACAACAGACACCCAAAAGACCCAGAACATTAAAAGGGACTACTTTAAAAACCTATACTCTATTAAATTTGAAAACCTAAAAGAAATGGTTGCATATCTAAAATCATGAAATTCACTAAAGCTAAACCAGGAAAAGATCAACAGCTTAAACAGATCCATAACACATAAGGAAACTGAAACAGTAATACAAAACCCCCTGACTAAAAAAATTCCAGACCCAGATAGATTCACAGCAGAATTCTACCAGACATTTAAAGATCTACAACCAATACTACTTAAATTATTCAAAAGACAGTAATAGAGGGAGGACTCCCAAATTCCTTCTATGAAGTCAGCAGCACTCTAATACCAAAACCAGGTAAAGACACAACCAAAAAACAAAACTATAGACCCATAACCTCAATGAACAAGGTGGATGTAAAAATACTCAACAAAATGCTTTCAAACCGCATACAGAGACACATCAAGAAGATTATCCACCAAGATCTATTAGGCTTTATTTCAGAGATGCAGGGAAGTCTCAGTCAACATCATAAATCATATAAATGGATGCAAAGACAAAAAGCACATGGTTATCTCAATCAATGCAGAAAAGGCCTTTAACAAAATTCAGCATGCATTCATGTTAAAAGTTCTAAAGGAAGGAACATACCTCAATATAATTAAAACTTTAAAGAACAAGCCCCCCCCCCAAAAAAAGAAACAAACCCCAGTCAACCTTATTCTAAATGGAAAAAAAAAAAAAAAAAAAAAAAAAAAAAAAAAAAAACAAAAACTGGAAGCATTCCCATTAAAATCAGGAACCAGACAGGCTGTCCACTATCTTCACTCCTTTTTAATATAGTGCTTGCTAGAGCAATAAGACAAGAGAAGGAAATTAAAGGATTACTAACTAGAAAAGAAGAGGTCAAATTATTCTTTTTGCAGATGATACAATACAATACCTAAGAGATTCTAAAAATTCCACCAGAAAAATCCTAGAACATATTAACACTTTCAGTAAAGTGGCAGGTTACAAAATTAATCTACAACATTCAGTATCCTTTCTATATACCAATAATAAGCAATCAGAGAAAGTACAGGGAAACCCTCCAACTCACAATAGACTCCAAAAAAAAAAAAAAAAAATCTCTAAATAAACCTGTCCGAAGGCAGCAAAGATCTCTACAATGAAAACTTTAAATTAATTTTAAATGGATCAAAGACTTCAGTGTGAAACTTGAAACTCTGAAACTGTTACAAAGTAAATAATGGCAGTAACCAAGAAGAAACAGGTATAGAAAAGGATTTTTTAAATCAGACATCAATTGCTCAGGAATTAAGGGACCTCATCAAGAGGTCTGTACAGCAAAAGAAACAACCAAGAAATTGAAGAGAAAACCCACAGAGTGGGAGAAAATCTTAACCAGCAACACATCTGACAGAGGTTTAATATCCAGAAAATATATAAAGAACTCAAAAAACAAATTATCAAGAAAACATATGATCAAAATAGAAGATTGGCCAAAGATCCGAAAGGATAGTCCTGAAATGAAGAAATAAAGATGGCTAACAATCATCTTTAAAAGTATGCAACACTGTCAGTAATTAGGTAAATGCAAATTAAGACCACCTTAAGATTTCATCTTGATCAAGAGAACAAATGAAACGAAATGCTGGAGAGGATGTGGACAAAGGGGAATGCTTCAGTACTGGTGGGATTGCAAACAGTGTGGAGAAACGTGTACAATCCCTATGAAAAGCAGTGTGGAGAACTGTGAAAAAACTAATCATATGACCCAGTTATACCATGCCTGCCGCACACCCAAAGCACTTGTCCTATTGCAGAGACACTTGTACATCCATGTTTGTTGCTCCTCTTTTCACAATCACTAAGAGATGGAAGCAACCTAAGTGTCCCCCACCAACAAGTGAATAATGAAATTGTGGTGCACTTAAACCGTGGATTCTACTTAGGGTAACAAAAGGCAAAATAATGAAATTTGCAGGTAAATAAATGGAACCAGAAACTGTTATCACTAAGTGAAATAACACAGACTCAGAAAAACAAAGGACATATTATCTTCCTCATTTGTGTATCCTAGCACCAAATCCTTAAATGTGAGTATATATCCTCATGTAAATACAGGAACCAGGAAAATGGAAAGTAATCAAGGAGCTAAAGGGAAAGAAGGAATGCAAAAGAGAAGACTAGTAGGAGACAGGTTTACTTACGGAGAAATATGTAAAATAGGGGTAGTTAAATCAGAGGGGGAGAGGGAGGGCTATACAAGGACATACGGGGATAAAGGGGAAGAAGGAACTGAAGAGACATGGGACCATAGCAGAATTATCAAGGGAGAAATTGAGAAAATGGGGGATACTATAAATGGGGAGCACTTATAGGGAGGGTCAGACTCAGACATGGAGAAAAGAGTAGTGATAAATAATGCCTGGTTAGTATAAACCAGAGGGAATCGTATTATTCCAAATATCAACTGACAAATTACACATAGAATATCTCTACATCCATATGTATAGCTGAAGGCTACATAACAAGAAACAGTGCCAGAGAGGAGAAGCCTTCCTTTGAGTTGTTGGCCAGGGTAGTCCAAGAGACTTCCAAAATTACACAGCCCTTGATTATCTCCCAGAACTTGAAGGTAAGACCCTATTGCTGAAGACAGGACAAATATCAGACACAGAATTTGGAGGAATGGAGGTGGAACTGACCTGGAAGCCACTTCCCCTGACGACTAGCTCTTGTATCTTTGAAGCTGGTAAGAAAGGACATGAATCAATGGTCCAACCCCAGCTTCAGGGCCTAAAAACCACACCAATGACCAGCATAGCAATCAACATTGGTGCAATAGTGGCACTTTTATCTTTGGATAATCAACAGCTACCTAATTGGACTTAAAGTTCACTCAATGAGAGGAAACTGGGGTGTTACTGTAAACCGAGCCAAATACACATAGCTGGAGAGGTCACAGAACTCAAAGAAAACCCCAAGGCTGTCCACATCAAAGAAGCTTCTTTTCAACAGGCAGAGATAATTACAGCGTTCCACAGCTGATCACACACAGAGATTGTCTGTGAATTATCCAAGCCTAAGTGGCACATCTGCTATGCAACTTCTATACCTAAGGCTCACAGAACAATGGACAAGGGATAAAGAGAACACTAATGCATCTTTCAGTTCTCATCAATGAAGCTCCCTCACAGAACAGAGGGCCAGGAACAAAAAACGGTCACAAATGGCAAAAATGTAGGGAATAAGAGTCTACAGAGTGAGATCCTTGGAGTGGACTGCTATATTCAAATCCACCCACCCAGGGCTCAGGGCCCACTGTGGGAGAGGGGTGGAAAGATTATAAAAGCCAGGGTCTTCTTAAAGAGAGAGACTCTAGATAGGCTGACTAGACATCAGTGGATGAACTAGCACTGAGGGACAGCTGGGGCTACTAACGACATGATAGACCTTAATGCAAATGACAGAATGTATGAATTCCACTGGGAAAGCTATGGTAGGGGCCCAATGAGGAAGGGATATAAAGATGATTAAGTTTTTCTGTATGAAATACGCATAAAGTCAATAAAGAATTTTTTAAAAAAATAAAAAAATGAAGATTGGATTCAAAAAAGTAAAATAAAATATAAAAATAAAGCAAAATTAAAGCCAGCTCTTGGAGAATGAGACACCTCAGGAAAATAAAGTTAACATTTTCCTAAGTGCAGTTTTATGGTGCAACAAGGTAAAACAGAATATGTTGGCCATCAAGACCACATAGTCTGATACCACCATGTCCTCTTTAGCAGACCCAGGTTATTTTTCCAGACTGCCTTCCTTTGTTACCCACCACACAAAACCTGTGTGCTTCATTCAAACACAGGATTCCCCTCAAATACACATAGAATTTTCCACCTGTGCTCAGTCCTTCCACTCTTCATTGCTTTACCTTAAGGCTACTAAATATCCTGTGCTCATCAAAATCTCAAGGCCTTCAGAACATAGTATCACCCCTTCTTTTTTTCCTGAGAAAACCCTTTTTTTAAATATAATATATATTTTTATTGAATTTTTGTACATTCCCCCCGAAAGCATTAAGTGTCTGAATCACCACTTTGAAATCAACAGAGTCACATATCAAAAATCTTACCTATTAATTCCCCTTCCCTCAAGGAGAGAAAAAAGTCTTTTACATTGGGAAGTTGAAGCGTTATGTCAAGTGCTCAGGTTGCAATAACTGGCAAACCTGAGAGCCAACCCACAGTCCAGTTCAGCCTCCACCTACCTCTGCAAAGTTGCCTCACCTATGAATTTTGGAAGTCCTCTTCTAGAAAGTCTGAAGACTGCTATACACTAAATGTTTGTGTCCCCCAAAATTCACATGTTGACATCCTAACCTCTGATATTAATGGTATCACATGCGTTCTTTGAGTGCTAGCTAGGTAAAGAAGGTAGAAGTCTCATAAATGAGTTTGGGTCCCTTGTAAGAAGCCCCAAAGGGGTCTGTCACCTCTTCTGGTAGATGAGGACACAGTAAGAAGCTAGTTAACAACCCTAACGAGGACCCTTACCAGAACCTGACCATGCTGGCACCTTCAAATCAGACTTCAGGCTTCTAGAACTACAAGAAATGCATGCCTTCTGTTTCTAAGCTACCAAGTCTATGGTACTTTGTTACTACAGTTTTAATGAACAAGGAATAGTAATGTATATAAAAGCTATATGACTGGGACTAAGGACTAAGTTCTTACTAAGTGACTCATGTAAAACTAGAAATCTAAGTCTAGGGAACTACAACCTCTCAGATGAAAATAAAATAGAGACAGCAAGTAAAGAGACCTGGATTTGAACCACAAGACTCAGATCCATGGCCTTAGACTGGAGCTTAGACCAACAGTTTCTACTTCTTTCCCCTTTAACAGAAAGGAAGTCACCTGTGAACACAGGTACGATGAGCAAGGAGACACACATGGGGAGCACTATAAACATGAGGTGTTCATACAAGAAAAAATTATGTTGATCATATACATAAACATTGGTTACACATGCCACAGGTATAAAAATAGTTACAAAAAAGTATACTGACAGTAAAACTATGTTTTTTCCCTTGGAGACAGGGTCTCATTGTGAAGCCCAAGCTGATCTGGAAATCTTATTTGTAATATATATTTTTATTGAGTTTTTGTGTATTTCATACAATAAATCTTAAATCAAATTTAGAACCTTCCCCCATCCATGCCCCCCACCAGATTTCATGCAATTTTATATATGTTAAGTCCTATCCAGTCAAGCATTTATACCCAGATGCCCTTCAGTGCAAGTTCAACCACTGGAGTCTAGTCAACCTATCTAGAGATCTTAAAGAAGATCTACTCAAATGCATCCAGCAGCAATCAGTTGCCAATAGTCCCTAGAATAGGTTTGGAGCCTTCTACCCACTTCCCTCATTCTATGCTGGCTTTTTATCATGAGTTGTCATGGGTCTTGTACATGATGTCATCATTGTTGCAAGTTCATATGAACAAGTTCCCAGTGGCCTGAAAGCCTCTGTTTCCTTATGTTTATGCACCAACCCTGGCTCTTACATTCTTTCCGACCCCTCTTCTGCAATGGTTCCTGAGCAGTTGGAGGTGAGGCTTAATAAAGGAGTCCTATCCAGGGACGCCTGCAAATCTTGATCCTCTAAGCTAAGTATGGAGTGCTGGGATTACAGGAATGTCCCACCAAACCCAACTGAGGGCAAGATTTTAATATTTTACCATCTCCTTTGGCCCACCTGAGGAAAATATTTCCCAAACTGACATTAGAAAGAAGATGAGGGAGGGAGGGAGGGAGGGAGGGAGGAAGGAAGGAAGGAAGGGAGGGAGGAAGGAAGGAAGGAAGGAAGGAAGAGCAAAGGGACCCAGAGTACAGTGGCAGCCATTCATCCCTCAACCACCTGCCAACATACCATGAATATTCAAATACTCTGAGTACGCTTGTGGGCAAGCTAACAAGTACACTGAGCAGCCCCACACACAGGCTGGTGGCTAACATTATAACCATGGCATTTCCAAGCTGTGGAGCCCTTTCAAAATGCAGCTTCAATGTCCAGAGTGTATGGGATTAACTGCGTCAATGTCATTTAAAGGAAGTTTATTTTGTGGACTGCTGCACACACCAGAGGAGATATAGTTATTCTTCTGTACACCCTTTTGTATAATTCATTTCCTCTATTCTGCATGAAAATTGCTCCAATTATAGAAAACAGCTGTTAATGGGCATATCTTAGAGTTGGAAATCTTGGAGTTTTTTCAACCTCCTATACATTAATATTCTCTAGAAATCTATTTTTAAAGAAAAAAATTTTAACATACTTCAGTATTTTAAATACAGTTTTCATCATTAACAATGATGAACTATCGTATATCATATCCCGAGTTGTTAATTAGAAGTAAACATCAGGGCTAGCAAGGTTGCTGAGCAGGTAAAGACATGTCTAACAAACTGAGTTCAATCCCCAGGACACAGGTGGTGAAACCAATTCCCTCAAAAGCTGTCCTCTGACCTCCATACAAATACACACACACACACACTACAATGTAATAAAAAAATTTTAGTAGGAAGTAAACAATAGAAACTGCATATATATGTGTGTGTGGCTATACATGTGTGTGCACGTGTAAATGCACCTGTGTATGTGTACATGTGGAAGCCAAAGGTAATTCTTGGGTGGCATTCCCCCCTCAGAAGCAATCTACCTTATTTTTTGTGACAGGTTCTCTCACTAGACTGGGGCTTAAAGATAAAGGATAGGATAGTTAGTCCGCAAGCCCAGGGATCCATCTGTCTCCACCTGCCCAGAGTGGGATTACAGCTATACATAACTATGCCCAGCCTTTTCACATATGTTCTGGAGACTAAACTCAGGTTATGGTTTCACAGCAGATACTTTCCTGACTGAACTATCACCCCAGCCAAAAACATTTTACATATAATAAATATAACAGAAAATCAGTAGCAATGTAAATATAAACTTAAAAGTTCCCATCTAAAGAAAGTTGAATTGGGAAATTAATTTATTCAAAACAATCTGAGAATACCTCCACAGCCATGTGTATTTGGCTATGGTTTACAGTGCCACACAAGAGTTCTCTCCCATTGACAGAGCTTTAAGTCCAAATAAATAGCTGTTGATTACCCTGTGCTGGTCACTGTTGTAGTTATTAAAGATGTAGACTTTAAAGTTGAGCTTGGAACACTGACTGATTTTCTCCCTTAGCAGCTTGCTTAACATTCTCTAGAACTATGAGAGCTAGTCTTCAGGGAGGAGGTTTCCAGGTCAGTTCCAGCTCCAAGTCCCGTATTCAAAGTACATTCTGCCTTCCTTCAGCAACAGGGTCTTACCTTCAGGTTCTGGGAGGTAATCAAGGTTTATGGCAATAGCCTGTGCTATTTAGGGAGTCTCTTGGACTTCAATAACTCGACGGGAGGTTTCTCCTGTCTGCCACTGTTTCCTGTTTATATAGACTTCAGGTATACACATGCACTCAAGTTCAGATACTGTATGTGAATTTTTCAGTAGGTTTTTAAGCTCATTTACCTCTGGTTTTTCATACCACCTAAGCTCTCTTCTCTCCCTGTCTAACCTCCCTCTTCCCCCTCCCCACAGTTAAAATATCCTCATTTTCCCCTTGATAAAACCTGTGTCCTATCTCCATCTATCTCCATCTCTTGAGCTCCTTCTTTCCCTTTACCCCCAGGGTTTCCCTATATATCCTTCTCTCCTCCCTTCCTAGTTAAATGCCCCAATTTTTCCCATGGTAACATCTGTTTCCTACTACCCTCCTCCACTCAGGCTCTTTCTTTCCCTTTACCGCCATGGTTCCTTTCTATTTTACTGGCTCCTGTGGTTACATCAGGATATATACTCACATATAAGAATTTGGTGCTAAGGTCCATAAATGGGAGAAAACATACATCACTTGTTTTTCTGGGTCTGTGTAACTTCACTTAGTCTAACAGGTTCTAGTTCCAGCCATTTACCTGCAAATTTCATGATTTTGTCTTTCTTTACTGATCAGTAGAACCTCACTGTAAAAAGAGTCAAATACACATGGCTGGAGAGGTCACAGATCCTAAAGAAAAAACCTACATCTGTCACATCCCTAGACAAATGTAATTTACTGTATGCTAAAGTATAGCTGTCACCACTCATCAAAGAATCTTCTTTCTGCAACAGATGGAGACTATTGCATAATTCTACAACTGGTCACACACGGAAAATAAGCATCTGTGTGATGCCCAGCCCTAAGTGACACATCAACAATGTAACCTCTACACCCAAGGCTCACAGAACATAAACAGAGTGTACAGAGAATACTACTGCAATTCTCAACTCTCACCAGTGAAGCTTCCTCATGCAACAAAGGGCCATGGACACAGAAGGCCACACCTGGCCAAAGTGAAGAGAATAAGAGACTGCAGTGTGTCCCTGGATAGGACTCCAATATTAAACCTCACCCACCCATGGCTCAGGGACCATTGCAGAAGAGGGAACCTAAAGATTGTAAAAGTCAGGGTTGGTTCATGATCACTAAGGAAACAAGAGTCTTCCAGATCTCTGGGAACTTGCTCAAATGAACTTCCAGCATTGGTGATACCATACACAAGACCCACGCCAACTCAAACCAGACAAAAACCCAGCATAGAATTGGGGAAATGGGCAAGAAGCCCCAACCTTAGCTGAGGAACTATTGGCAGCTGATCACTGCTGGGTGAAGGAGAGTTGGTCTTCTTTAAGGGAGTGACCCTAGATAGGCTAACTAGACTCCAGTGGATGAAGTCACACAGAGATCTGGGTACACAAACTTGACTCAGTAGGCCTTAACACATATGACAGAATGTATGAAATACAGTGGGGTGGGGGGCTATAGGAGATGGGAAATGGGGGAGAGGTCTCAATATGATTAAGGTCTACTATATGAAATGCACAAAAATTCAATAAAAAATAAGCATTGAAAAAAATCTTAGAATCCGATTAAGTTTCTAAGCTAGTTCTAAAAGAAATAGAAGTTACATTTAGTTTGTTTTTGTTTGTTTATTTGAAACACGAACTCCAGCTGACCTGGGCCTCCTATGTAGACTAGATTGGCTGGCCTCAATCTCTCAAAGACCTGCCTGCCTCTGCTTTCTGAGTGCTGGTATTAAAGGAGCCACCATACCAGGCAGGAGTTAGATTTAAAGACATTTAAGCCAGCAGGAACAGTGCATTACACATAAAGCAATTACATTTAAACAAGTTGAACCATGTTTCAGAGGGGTCACCTCTGCTACTAAGCAACATTTTTTCATTGAGAGTCCCTACTCGATGAACACTTTATTCCATGTGGAAATTTTCTAAGATCTAAGCATCCTGAAACCTTCACTCTTCCTCTTCTTGTTCACAAATAATATAGTCCTTAACATCCACGTAATAAAAGGCCAACTTTCAGAGTTAAGGAAGGGATATTCACCTTTGCTAAGACTGAAAATTTTAAAGTGAAAATGGGAAGATTACTACTGATTCTTGAAGTTATAAATGTTAGTTCAGTAGAAATTATAGGAAGCTTTTATTCCTCTGTCAAAATGTAGCCCAGATGCTAGCACTTTTGGATGTCTCCATTGTTCCTCTTTTTGGCTTCTCTAGCTGCACTTGAAAGATGTGTAATTAATACCTACTCTCAGACTTGGCCAAAGAACCCTTAGCACCTTGAGGTGAACATCTGTGACATTCAAATCTGTAATTCCTAGGGCTAATGTAGAGTCAAGTGATAGGGATTTTAAGAACAGTCTACTGAACTGCATTTCTTTTTTTAAAAATATTTATTTTATTTTATTTTATGTGTATAAGTGTATTGTCTGCATATATGTGAGTGCACCCATGTTGTGCAATGCTGCAGAGGTCAGAAGAGGGCTCTAGATTCCCCTGGAACTGGAGTTAAGGATGGTTCATAGCCACCATGTGGGTGCTGGGAATGGAACCCAGGTCCTCTGCAAGAGCAGTCAGTGCTCTTAACTGCTGAGCCATCTCTCCAGCCCCTGAACTGCATTCCTTTTAAGAATTCACTCTGTAATTCACTGGTTCACTGATGTGAAGTCACTTTCCCAAAAGCAGTAAGCAGTTGACATCAGCCAATAAAACTCTTCTGAAAGCTCTTTAAAGCCAATGTAAACTTTTAAAAATACAGTACCTGTGATAAAGAATATTGCCATAAAGGAGACTTCTTTTGAAATTTATGTGCCCAATGTGGAATTCAGTATAGTTTTAATGGTACCACATTTTAGACAAATCATGTTAGCGAAATGAGTCAGAAGACCTCTAAGGCCATTCTGAAACTAACATGCTATAGCTATAAATAATGCCTTCTTTCTCATCTCCTCCACACATTTCTACTCATACACTCCAAGGCTCTGATTGGGGCATATTTTCAAAGTCAACTTTTCTCAAATAATTACATGCACCAGGGAGATCCATCAGGACACAACTCCCAAAACTGCTGCCTTAGGGGAAGAAACCAAAGCTTTCTTTAAAAGTAATGATGTCCCTTTCCTAAAACAGTTTTCAACACTGTAGGCACAATAAAGACCAAAATATATAATACATGGCAGGATGCTAATGATATACATTGACCATTAACCTATTTAGTTTTGAACTTTAAAAACAATGTAGAGGAGAAGAAAAACACACAGAAATATAAAAGGTCATGATCTGGTTAACTCAGAGTAAGGCAAATCCATACTTTTAATAAGTAAGTCCCTAGTGAAATTTTTACTGTCCTCATTTAGGAGAAAAAGAATTAAAAGTTAAAACAGCACTATGCTTAGTAAGGAAAAATAAATGCTCCTTGAATAAACAAGCTGATGTACACACAACAAAAATTATGTATACAAAAATAAATTTACTTCATTAAATGACTGGAAACATTTCACACCAAAAAATTCCATAAAAATCCTCTACCAAATCATAAGACCTTCATTTACACATTAAAAACACAATTAGAAAACAGTATTCTCACTATTTATTAGGAAAACAGCCAGTAAATTCAGCTCTAGAGCATTTCTCTAGACTATTTGCTCAGGCCCATCTGAAGACTTTTGTAAAAAATATGGCCCATTGGTAATTATTGGTTTTATTTACTGCACAGAGCCCTTCAGGAAGGAAACACACCAAAGGCACTTTATACACACACACACAGATTCATTGTTGCTTCTAAACATTTCTAAACAGCAGCTAAAAAGTATTTTCCCCTTTTTGGTTTTATTATTTTATTCATTTCTCTGAAAAAGGATTAAAGACAAAAGAGGAAAATTTTGAATTGTATTGTAGAGTGTTTTCACCTTTTCCATTTTTAAAATTCAAATGCAATTCTAAAACCTAATTATTTCCAAATGTGACAAATAGCTATATGAACACAAGATCCATCTTACAAAAAGCTTTAGAAGTACCAACGAAATACAGTTTAGCTACTCTAGTAGACATGGGCCACCAGTCTACTTCCTCCAGATTCACAATAAGGTCCAACTCAAGCAGCACCTCCTCCAGAGAACCTTCTGATAATTCTTTGAAACCAACTGGCAACTTTTACAGACTCTCCTATATTTTTCACGGTACCAACTTAGTTTATCCTAATTATCTAGTCCCATCAACCCCAACCTCACCCTTATTTATTCTGAGCTTTCCAAGGGATAGCTCATCCTTTATTAAACCGAGTCAAATCAATAAAATGTAATTTTAACATAAGCTTTAAAAAAATGGGATAGTATAAGCCAGGTAGTTGGAAAGAAGGGGTACAAGGCAGAGTATGACAAAAGGTACTAGGAAAGCAAGGAGAGAGTAAAAGCAGACATTCTGGAAACAGGGAAAAAGTAATACAAATCAAGCTTACAGATGTAGAGAGAAGTACAAACCATACACATTTATAAATTCAAATCCTGGTAGAAAAAAATGAATTACACACATAAAAGAAGGGTCACTCATTTCAAAGTGTGACAGGACAGCCCTAGATCTGAAATAAGAATTCAACACTTGCTGAGCTTGGTGGCACACACTTTTAGCCCACCACTCAGGAGGCAAAAGCAGGCGGACTCTATTTATTCAAGCCCACCCTGGTCTATATACAGCTTCAAGTCAGCTGGAGCTACAAAGTGAGACCCTGTATCCACAGGAGGAAAAAAAAGTGTTATA
>NW_008348580.1:779550-825172 GCF_000622305.1 Nannospalax galili | reverse complement strand
AACACTATAAAGCTCCCCACATTGAAAAACTTAATTTTGTGTTTGATTGTTTTGCCCGTATGTATGGAAGTGTATCCATGTCATGAAATGCCCAGAGAGGCCAGAAGAAGGTATCAGATTCCCTGGAACTAGAGTTACTAAGGGTTGTTAGATGTCATGAGGGTGTTGGAAATCAAACCCAGGTCCTCTGCAAGAGCAGCCAGTCTGAGCTATCTCTTCCACCACAGCGCTCAAAACTCTTAAAGATGCACAAAATGACTTTATGTGCTACTAACTAGGAATCTTTACTTACAGATTCAGAATACTTCTACTGGCCAGCAATTCTCTGTGAGATTGAGACCAGCCTGGTCTACATAGCAAGTTCCAGGCTAGCTGGGGTTACAGGGAGATCCTATCTCAAAAACCTAAAAACCAAAAGAAAACAAACATCCAGAATACCTCTAGCTTCTCTCCTTCCAAAGCTCCAAAGGAGAATGTGTATTATAAATGCATAACCACTTTTTGCTTTCTGGGGATTTTTAAAAAATTTTTTTTATTATTTTCATTTTATGTATATGAGTGTATTGCCTGCACGTATGTGAGTGCACCCGTGTCGTGCATGGCCGCAGAAGTCAGAAGAAGGTGTCGGATTGCCCTGGAACTGGAGAGTCTCATGTAGCCCACACTAGCTAAGAACTCATTATGTAATCAAGGATGACCTTCTCAGTGCTATAGTTACAGATTTACACCATACTGAGTTCATGTAGTGCTTGGGAACATACTCAGGGCCTCCTGCATGCTATGAAAGCACTCTATCAACTAAGCTACACCCCCAGCCTTGTTTGAGGATTTCTATTGGTGTCAGTTGAGGGTGAATCACTATATATTCTCCTTAGAAACTATGATCACAATTTAGGAGTGCCGTCACAATAATTTTTTCAAGGATCTTATTCTAAGAAGTAAACTAGCAAAACTAGACAAAAATTTGAATTGTTAGGAAAAGATTTCGCAATTCTTCAAACTAATGTAGATGATCTTCACGGAGCAATGTGGCAACATTTCCTTCATACTCAATACATAGAGCCCAAGGGAATTACATTTCCAGGCTAACTGGATGAGAAAAGGCAAAACTGCATCTTTATAAAGTCCATACTAGAGACAAACATAATTCCTATGGAGATTATTCATATGGAAAAATACTGAAATTTCTCTTCCATTGATGACTGTCACCTTAAATTTAAACGTTAGTAATCCCAACACTTTGGGAGGCTGTGGCAGGAGGATGGCAAGCTGGAAGTCAGCCTAGACTGTACATGCAGAATGACTCTCTTTCTCTCTGCTTCTTTCTGCCTCTCTCTCTCTGTCTCTGTCTCTGTCTCTCTCCCCCTCTCTCATAGTGGCTTGGGAGAGAAAACAAAGCTTGCAGAAAATAGCTGTATTTCAGAAGGTCTGTCTAAAAAAAACATTTGCTACAAGACAGTGATTGTTTAAGAAAGCAACTAAGAAATGCTTCAGTTGTGCTACACCTGAAAAGCTGTTCATCTGAAACACAGCTCTTCCCTGTGGCTTTAAAGTTTTTTAATCAGATTTATAAAAAGCCAATGAAGAGTTCTATTTCCTAAAATAATTGCCTTATTATTTCTGTATATGGAAGCAAAAGAGGGAAAAAAATCCTAGGAAAAACTTCTCCAGTATGGTGTTTCACTCAGACTCCCATGGCCCAGATACTGCTAAGACTGACATTGCATTATGTTTAAAATGAGAAAATAAATTCTGTATTTCTGAGGCTATGGCAGGGAAAAATAGAAAAGAAAGAAAATATGCACACAGAAAATATTAAGAAAAAAAATACTGAGTAACAAGAGCCACACTGGGGGAAAAAAAGATCATGGTAAAAATAAAACAGGCAGGGCCAGGTGTGGCGGCACATGCCTTTAATCCCAGCACTTGGGAGGCAGAGGCAGGCAGATCTCTGTGAGTTCAAGGCCAGCCTGGTCTACATAGTGATTTGATGCTGTGCATTTGAGAGCTACAAAAGTAGTCAAAAAGAAAAATAATTATGACAAAAGTTCAACTAGATCATTGAGAAAAGAGGAAAATTGGCTAGGCATGGTGGCACATTCTTTAATCTCAGCACTCAGGAGGAAGAGATAGGTGGATCTCTGTGAGTTCCAGATCAGCCAGGGTTGCTTTATAAGACCCTGTCTCAAAAAATAATAAATAAATAAATAAATAAATAAATAAATAAAAATAAAACTGGCTGATGCAATGAGGAGAATGGGAGTTCATCTTTAGTTTAGAATCACAGTCCTTCTCCGAGGAGGCAACACTTGTCTTAAAAAGAAAACAAAAGAAAGGTATGAGATGGTCTGGCAAGAAAAGTAAAATTTGGAGAGATGGCCCAGTGGTTAAGAGCACTGTCTGCTCTGGCAGAGGATCTGGATTCCATTTCCAGCACACACACAGCAACTGACAACCATCCTTAACTCCAGTTCCAGGGGAACTCAACACCCTCTGCTGACCTCCATAAGCACTGCACACCATGGGTGCATTTACACACATGCAGGCAATATGCTCATAGACATAAGATAAAAAATAAAATAAATAAAATATTTTAATAGAATAAATTTTATTACAAAAGAAGAAGAACAAACAACCTAGAGAAAGCCTGTTCTTACACTGGCCTTCAGAGCTACTTCGTTTCTTACCTGTTTTTTTTTTCCTCTGAGGTGAGGGCCACTTGCTCTGTCCCACATACTGCTTGTCCATTCTGAACCCACTAATTAATATCCATACAGGTTTGCCTATTACCATTTCACAATCTCGTTTCTCATATCTTAAATTTCCCAATGCTAAGAACTCCCAAGAAAGCAATACTCTTCATTAAGATTTGACAAGCAGACATAATTTTTAGGAATATGTATAATGCAATTTTAAATAAGGGACTTAAAAAATAATCAATTTAAGCACAATTTAAGAAAAGGAAAGCTCACAAAAAAAAAGCTATCTTCTCGAGGGGGGAAAAGAGTATTATATTATAAAGGGAAATTACATATTTCAGGAAAAGAGGAGTATAAGAGTGAGGATCACTTGAAATACTAGGATATACATTTTGATTTTCCAAAGCACATATTCATGTTAAAATGTAACCATCCAGCAGAAATGGTTTCTCTCTTAATAAGTGTACAGAGTCTAAAACACTTACTATTAAATGCACTACAGTAACAGTCTCTTCTATAGCATATAGCACAATTTCTTATTTTGGCCCTTAATTCATTTCCAAGGCAGAGGACAGTAAAATAGTGTCATATACAAGATAGCTATCACCTGTGTTAAGAGTACTAGAAATTGCCATGATAAAAAGTAATCAAATATACTGAATCAACTTAAAGCTCATTTCCAATAGTAATAAGTAGCTGAAACCACCACAGTCAAACAGAAAAGCCAAAAGATGATGATCCAACAAATGGCAATAATTTTTCATTTTTCAATTAATTTTTGCTACATTCCCTTTCCAAGAGAGAAAAATGTTGCCAGAAAAGGATTCAAAACTAACTGTCTTAACATTAGAGAAAGGATTAAGAGCAATTCTTCTTTTCAACCTCTTATGGACTCTATGTTTTTGCCCTCTGCATGGCAGTTAGTGTTGAGATAGCTTATCTTGAGTATAGTAATTAATTTAAACTCTATTAGGCATTAAGAACAGTCAGTATCTGGGCTGGAGAGATGGGTCAATTGTTAAGAGCACTGACTGCTCTGGCAGAGGGCCCAGCAGTTAACAACTGTCTGTAACTACAGTTCCAGGGGACTACAACACCCTCTTCTGACCTCCATGAGCACTGCATGATACAGATGCACTTACAAACACTCAAACACATTAAAAATAATAAATAAAATATTTTCTTTTTTTAAAAAAGGATAGTGTTGGGTGCTGGAGAGATAGCTCAGCAGTTAAGAGCACTGGCTGCTCTTACAGAGGACCCGGGTTTGACTCCCAGCACCCACAGAGAGGCTAACAAATGTCTGCAGATCCAGTTCTAGGGGATCCAATGCTCCCTTCTGACCTCCCCAGGCACTGCATGACATGGATACATCTACCTACATGCAGGCATACACTCATACACATAAAATTAAAACAATAAATAAAATATTTCTTAAAAAGATCTACAAAGTAGCCAGGCGTGGTAGCACACGCCTTTAATCCCAACACTCAGGAGGCAGAGGCAGGCAAATCTCTGTGAGTTCAAGGCCAGCCTGGTCTACATACAGCTGGGGCTACCGGGAGACCCTGTCTCAAAAAAGACCAAAAAAAAAAAAAGATCTACAAAGTATCAAAATGATACTCATGTAACAGAAACTGTTTAGGCAGATGCATCCAGAAACATGGTTGACATCCCTGCTAGTCTCAGCCTCCTAAGTGCTTAAGTTATAGACACCTGCTACCCCTCCTAATAACACTGGCTTAATCATGTTCATTTTAATGGAAACAGGTATAGAATTGAATAAAGGATAAAGACAAGAAAATTTTATTCAGTGGTACTGATTTTAGATAAAGTTTAGAAAGAGAAACTTACATAACCCAATTTCTAAGATATGAGAAATACCCCATGGAAAAGTAACTAGATTTAGATACTTCTACATGACTATTTTTGATCTTGATATATTAAGAAAATAAGCTAAGCCAGATGTGGTGGCACATGCCTTTAGTCTCAGCACTGGGAGGCAGCGCAGGTAGATAGATCTGTAAGATTGAGGCCAGCCTGGTATACATAGCAAGTTGAAGGCCAGTTAGCAATACAGGGAGACCCTGCAGTCTAAAAACAAAAGGAGAGAGGGAAAAAATAAGCCAAAAGGAAGGTTTGAGGGATATTTTTGTTTGTTCATTTAAAAAATATTTTATTTATTTTTTATGTATATGAGTGTATTGCCTGCATGTATCTAAGTGCACCAATGTCATGCAATGCCCACAGAGGTTTACTATAAGATTAAATGTTTTGCTCACTTAAAACCAGAGGCCTATATGCAAGATGGTTATGGCAAAGGAGAGACGTGGGTTAGGGTTAGGGTTAGTTTCACACAAGCATGCTAGGCAAGTACTAAACTATATTCTCAACACCAACATTTGGAATTGTTTTAAATGCATTCTGGCAAAGGCTTTTTTTATAATCAGAAGAATTTTATTTTTATTAAACCATTAAAATAATACTGATTTTAACAAAGGCTACCCCATAAAAAATTCTGAAAATTACATTTTCATTTTCTTATTTACATTCTTACTATGAAATCAGATTAAATGTGAACAAGACCCTATTTCACATGTATAAATCAAAACAGAAATTTCATTCCTCAGAAACTTGATATAATTTAGTTACAGTAGTATATCCACTCAATTATTATGGAGTGCAACAGCAGGATACATTGGCAGCATTTATAAAATAAAAAAAAAAAACACCATGCTTTTAGAAACGTAGAGCAAAAAATTAAATCAACTCTTCAAATTAGGTACAGCACATTATGTTAAAACTCTTTAGTGTTATGATTTTATTATATATTGCATTTGTAGTACCTGTGTTCTTAATCACAGTGAAGCATATTATATTACTTTTTAAATAGAATGCACCCTGCAACAATGGAGTCAATCTTAATAGTATTCCAGTCTACTTACATGAAAGATAGGTTGATGAATAGGTTTATATCCTACTGAAAGAGATAAAACAGCTCAGCTGAGATTAAATAAAGCTCCAGCCAGTGGTTGAATCTTAATGTTAAAGAAAAGCATAAAACTCAAACCAAGTGTTAGCGACAAAGGTCAAACTAGATAATAATTAAGACCCTAACTTGAGAGCTACTAGTATTCACTCACCTAGTATAAATAAGAACAATCTCTTTCCTGAAACTGAGACCACAATAACTTCCACTAAGTCAGTTTCAAAAGATAAAACCAAATGGAGGTGAACTGAGCCTCAAATAACCTTCCTAACTGAAGCAAATCTATCAGAAAGCTATATCCAAAATTATTGGCTCTCATCTTAAAACTACAAATGAAATTTCTCCTGTTATACCTTCAAAACAAACTCCATATCTATAAAGTAGTAATAAAAATACGGATTTAAAAATTTTTTATTTATTATTTTTATATTATGTATGAGTGTACTGCCTGCATGTAGATAAGTGCACCCATGTCATGTAATGCAAGTGGAGGTCAGAAGGGGGCATCAGATCCCCTGGAACTGGAGTTAACGACCGTTGTTAGACACCCTGTGCTGGCTGCTGAACCAGGGTCTTCTGCAAGAGCAGCCAGTGCTCTTAACCACTGAGCCAGCACTCCAACCCCTAAAAATATGAACTTTGAAAACAGCTTTCCCTTTACTTTTTTATAGAAATCTATAATATAAAAGGGGAAAAAAAGCTTATAAAGAATAAAGCCACAATTTATAATTCCAGAGCACTTGTTACATGCCCTGACACCAGTTACAAGTCATCCCAATAAATTTCATAGATTCAAGTGAATATATGAAAATATTTCTCTCTGTACACATACAACGTACAGAACAGAAATACAAACATGGCCATAAGAAAATGTGGAAGATATACGTAGGTTAAAAGAAGAGGAAAAACAAAGTTTTTAATTATTTAAGTGAATGTTCTAGGGTTAATGTAATCCCATACTGAGTCATGCCTATGTAAATTCTTTGTGTGAATGGTTTTGTTGTTGTTGTTTTTGGTCTTTTTGAGACAGGGTCTCCCTGTAACCCTAGCTGGCCTGGATTCACTATGTGTGAATGTTCTAAAAAAGAAGTTCTCTTTGGAAGGGGGTCAATAGAGGAAGGGCATAAGAAAAGTTCATGAGAGGGTAAATATGATCAAAGTATATTACATACACAAGTAGCACAATTAAAGCCACTGTTTTACATAAGAATATACAGTAATATATAAATTTTTCTAATCATTAAGGTTAAAAAAATTGTTCTCTTTATGTGCTTTGATTTCCTATGCGGAAAACTCACTATCAAATTTAGTTTCTCTCCCAGACTGGCATCTGTTTGAACAGGACACTGATATCATCTAATAAACTCAATCATATAAATTAGAATACATAGGCCCATGTCATGCTTATTATTATTTAATTTTTATAAATAAATGCTGGTAGATGAACTCTAACTTGATCTGACTGTGATTTGGAGTTGGAGAGGCAGAAACCAAACAATGGAACTTGATATAACGGGAAGAAGTTTATAACATTTTACAATGATAATTTATTTATAAATAAACACATCTGTTTACCCTCCCTCTAAACAAACATATATTGAGTAGCCAAAAGCCCCATAAAAATATGAATAAATCAAAGAAGAATAAAGAGTACATGAAGTTATCAGAAAAAAGTGATGGGGAGGTATGGGAGGAGTTGGAGGGGAGGGAGTGGGCATGGATTTGATCCAAACGCCTTATATAATAATAAGCCATATTGTTCTATACCACAGAAAAGAGCAGTAAGATTTTTAAAAAGAACAAAGTTAAGATCATTTCTTCCTGGGAGCTAATTATTGGCATTCAAACAGATATTTATTAATGCTTCTATGCCCAGTGTTCTCTGCTGGATGCTTGCATGAAACTATTTTCTTCTTTATGCTAATTTCTACCTTCTTAATTTTCTACAAAAACAAAATTTGTTATAATAAAAGAAAAATCTTTTTAAAATTTTATTTTTGCTTTATGTATGAGTGTTATGCCTGCATGTATGTATGTGCACCCATGCAGTCATTCAATGCCCAAAGAGGGCATCAGATCCCTTGGAACTGGAGTTACAGGTGGTTGTTAGCCAACATGTGGGTGCTGGGATTTGAAACCAGGTCTTCTGCAAGAATAGTCAGTGCTCTTAACCACTGAGCCATCTCTCCAGCCCCCAAAGAAGGTGTCTTTACAATAGCAATGTGAAGAATTTCTAGAAGAACAAGATCTCTGGAATCGGAACTATTCATAAAGTCAAGGAGGACGAAGATCTAGGTGCCCCAGCTGTCTGCACCTGTGTTACACCTTTCCCTAAGGAAACAATAAAGACAGCAAGAGCTCAATGTTACAGAGAAACAAGATGTACATACAGCAAATTAATCTTGTGTTTCCTGTTGCTCTGCCACTTCCTACCGGAAATAAGTGTATCAGATTCCCTACAAGATAGCAAAATGCAGGGACTTGCAGATCCAATGTAAATACATTGCATATTTTATGATAAAATTGTTTTGTAAATGCTAAATTCCTTGAAATATTAATGTTGTATTTTGTTTTGGTGTTTGTGTTACTGTCTCATTATACAGACCTAGCTTGCCTAGAACTCACTATGTAACCAATGCTGGCCTTGAATTTGCAATAATTCTTTTGCTTCAGTCTCCCAGTTACTGTGATTAATTATAGGCATGAGTACCCACGTCAGGTTGGATTATTGGTCTTAACACAGAAATCCTTTGTGAATATTCATAGTACTTCTAAATAAAAATAGAGACAAGTTTCCATTTAGCCAAAATTTCTGACCAACCAAAAGAAGGGTTAGACTCTAATCCATCATTCACCATTTTGTGGATACAGGATACAGATATTATACTAATACAGCAAGAAAAATGAAGGCATTTAAAAAATATCTATGATGAAGATAACATGAATTATATAAACTATAACATGAAATAATACTGAATCTAGATATTTGTTGTCTTACAAATATGGTATACTTGAACTTTTTTTTTTTAATTGCAAGTTCTCACTATATAGCCCTCACTGAACTGAAATTTGCTATAAAGACCAGGTCAGCCTCACAGAGATGCCTGCCTATGCCTCCCAAGTGCTGGGGTTAAAGTTGTGTGCCACCTCACCATGCTACTTGAACTTATCTCAGTTGAATGCTCTTACCACCTCAGACTTTAAATTTTTTTTTAAATTTTATTTTATCTGTATGAGTATATTGCCTGCATGGATGTAAGTGAACCCATGTCTCTCAAACTCCATGGAGGTCAGAAAAGGATATTGGATCCCCTGGAAGTGGAGTTACAGACAGCTGTTAGCCACCATGTGAATATTAGGAACCAAACCTGGGTCCTCTGCCAGAAGAGCCAGCATTCTTAACCACGGAGCCATCTCTCCAGCACCCCCATCTCAGACTTCTTGACTCAGCGATCTGCTGTCTGAAATCTTGGAGTGATTCTGATGCTGCTCAAGTTTGAGAGCCAAGAGACTCTCACATTGCTCACCATGGGAGAAATGAAGCCCCCCACTCTCTCTGCCACTTCTCACTACCTTACTTACATGCTGTTTTTCTCCCACCTACTGAGTAAGATTGCCTGCCTACTCCTATAAACTAGCATCCCTTTCTAATATATTATTTTTTAAAGATGCTATTACTTAATTTTGTGTATATATGTATGTGTGTGTGTATGCACACATAAGTGTAGTGCCTGTAGAGTCCAGAAGAGTGGGGAACTGGAGTTACAAGCAGTTGTGAGCTGCCTTATGTGGGTGCTGGAATCAAACTCACATCTTTGCAAGAGCAGTATGAGCTCTTAACTGGTGAGCTATCTCTCCAGCCCCCAAAGACATTTTTTTCAAGACCAGAGCATTCAGTACAATAATTCTCAAAAGATCTTTTTCTAATGCTATTTCAATATCAAAATTAACATAATACTGAGTTTTACCAAATGTGATTTTAAAAAAAAAGAACAAAAACAAAATGAAATGTTCAAGAGTAAACAACTTCCTCCTCCTTCTCCTCTTCCTCCTCCCAATCCTGCCCTCCCTCCCTTTCTTCCTTTCCTCCTCCTCTACTGACTTCCATTCTTCTTTATCTTTTAAGACAGTGTCTCAACTATATAGCTCAGACTAGCCTTAAATTCACAATCTTCTTACCTCAGCCTCTCAAGCTCTGGATTAGAGGCATGTGCCACCACACCCAGCAAGTCGATGGTTGTAAATATGGTAACAAAACAAGAGGTATACATACTTATTGCTCAAGCTATCCCTATCAGGAAAAGATAGAAAGATCATACAAGGGACTGTCTAGATGTGACATATTAAACAACAACTTTCATTATAGGAATTAGGACAGGACCCAAAATCCAAGCTTAGTCCATCAGAGAGAACTCAAACTTCCCAAAAGAAATATCAATGTCACTGCTATAAAAGCCACAAACATACAAGACAAAAAAAGCATAAAAATAAGGAAAAGAGACAATAACAAAAAATCAACTCTGCTAATAGACTGAAGGAACAAAGCAGCTGCAAGCAGCTTCACAACAACGAACTCAAACTCTGGCCAGCATACAACAGTGAAATATGATACATAAATAATCATTGTGCAAATTGCAAATGGTTGCTGTACTTTCTAGTCATTGAACAAACAGAATTTATTATGCCATACTCTTTCTTAACGTCTGTTCCTAGAAGGCTGTAGATGATGCCCAAAAGAAATGTCAAATACCCAGTGACAAACACTGTAAGTCACCTTGCCCAAATGGTGACAACACAGTCAGCCCATGTGCATACAGGATGCTGACCTTGCTGCAACTGTTTCTGGTTTCAAGTGTCATCTAAGAGTACTGTATCTGTCTCCTGGCACCAGTCCTTGTTATATTTTTTTTTCTAAAGAACAACATTATTCTTCTGACTCATTTGAAACAAAAACTTCCCCAGTAATTTCAGCTTAAGATCACACAAAAATTTGTAATAATCTGTTCAAATACATTATCTGACTTAATTGGACTGGCATGGTGGTACAGTTTATATTTATAATGTAAAGAATAGCTACATTTAGAAGACTAGACTATTTGGGAAATTAGACTTAAATAGGTAATAATAATGTCTAAATGGGGCTACGTGTACTTTTCATTTTCAGTGATGACTTGACCCACAAATAATATTCATCACACTGAGTCAACTACATTCAAGTAGCTGCTAAAAATGAATCCACCCTGTCTTTTTAGTTTGCTGCTATGCATGAATATCCTTGCCTAGCAACTGCAAACCTCAGTCTACTAAAAGTCTCTGCCTTCATTCAGCAGAAAGCTTGAGCACTACATCTTCTATCATGATTTGGAGTTGATCTTACAATTTCCTCTCAAATCTAGTTATTGGTTCAAGGCAATAGTGTTTAATCTGTAGTTTAATAGAGAGAGGATAAGACAGACCAAAGAATCTTCTGAAATTCTCATAAATTCTCCTAAAGCAAGTAAAATGATTATGAAGGGAATATTCTCAAAAAGCACTTGAAAGAATATGTCCTAAATGTTTATTTCACAGTCCATAAGAACTTGTTTTCATTTTTAAAAATGGTTGTGCAAGGGTATTCTAAATGACTGAAGACAATATAAGTCAATATAAGACTCAGAGCATACCTAGAGCAACATGGTGCTATGAATTCACCCAAAGACTAGAAGCCTAATATCATAGTCCATTAAGCTAAAACTCTGAAACTATTTCACACTGTGAAGCAATGGTAAGAGAAATGAGGGGCAGGGAGTGGGGAAATCCACTGTATTAAGAATGGATTTATAGTGTTTTTATTTTTTGAATCAAGGTCTCACTACATAGCCATAGCTGACCTGGAACTCAGAGAACTGCCTGTCTCTGTCTCAAGTGCTGGGACTAAAGGCGTTTAACACCGAAGTAGCTGTAACCCCAGTTGGCCTGGATTCCCTGTCCTGGATTCCTATGTAGACCAGGCTGGCCTCGAACTCAGAGATCCGCCTGCCTCTGCCTCCCATGTGCTGGGATTAATGGTTTGCGCCACCACACTGGCAGATTTATGCATTTTTAAACTGGACAATTTATACAACTTTAAAAGTTCAAAGTGAAGTGATTCATATGGATGAGATAGTTGCTCCAGAAAGATAACACAGCAGAAATACAAAATACTTTCTTCTACACAGTGATGCTTTTTGGCATTAAATTTTTATAATGTGAAATAAGGCAGCCAAATGCATATCCGTTAATAACTTATCTAAAAAGGCCCATCATATATCCAACTTTAACGACTTTTGACTATGAAACCCATCACATCTTCCCTCATTGAATCTGATGTTCATTTTATTAATCTGAATTGTAATTTCAAACTATGACCTGTTTTTTCAAAAAATAAGGTCATAGCTGAGCCTTGACTCTCACATATTGAGCAAATTCAATCTACCAGCCCCCACATCTTGATCTCCTTGTAGCTTTGGGTACAGTTCTCCTTCTGCTCTGAGCATCCCAGATCCCTGGACTACTCTCTTAGCTCAGACCCTCCCATTGTGTCCTGTACCCAGACAAGTTCAATTCTTCAGTCTAGTTTCTTAGAGCCTCCAAAGGCTGTCTCCACCCTCAACCTGTCTTTGCACACCTGAGACCAACCTTCAACCTTCTACCCCTGCTGTCCCCACTCCCAAATTGCCTGGAACTCCAGAGCCCAACCTTCTTTCCTGGTCTGATCAAGCCCACTGTACCTTGACACCTACAACTTGAGTTAATTCAACCTCCTATCCCCCACATCCTGTTCTCTTTCTAAGCTTACACATAGGCCAAAGTCTGTTCTTAATACCCACCACCTCTGAATTACCCTCTAAATTCAGATCCACCCACTGCATCCTGATCCCCTGGACCCAGACCAATTCAATTCTTCAGTCCAGTTTCTTAGAGCCGCCATAGCCTGTCCCAACCCCCAACCTGCCTTTGCACACCTGCGACCAGCTTTCTATTCTGGCTGTACCCAACTCTAACTTGCCTTGAATTCCCTAGGCCAGCCTTTTTCCCTGGTAAATCCAATCCGACACACTGCACTTGACTGCCCTAGGACCTGAACAACTCCAATCTCCCAGACCCCACATCCTGTTTTCCTTCTAAGCTTGGGCACAGGCCCACTTTTCTTCTTAGCACCCCAGATCACTGGAACACACTTTTAACTCTGTGAGGCAATGACATTTCCAAAGCATGCCTTGTCCATCCCCCTACATTGGGATAACCGACAAACTCTCCCACAGCTACATCATTAGACTTCTCTACCCTTTAGTAGGGGCACAGACTTTTGCAGACTTCCTAAATCCAACCTCCACCTAGAAAGCATCCAAAATTTTACTATGCCTGCTAACTAGAGGGCCCCAGACCTTAGGAGGAAGCCTGAGAGTATCTAATCCTTCTCTGACTAGGGTCTCTGAGGAAACTCCTGAGTAGCTGGACTATAGTCATCTGATCCCTCCAATACAAAATCAAAAGAGAGAACCCAAAGCCTAGGTGAACCAAATTTTCATACCCAGGAAGAAAACAACAAAGGCACATCAAGTATAAAACAGAAACACACTTAAACTTAACAAAGGCAGGCTTGAGTCTCACACCAGCATGAAAAACAATAGAAGGCATCCACATGCTAAAGTCATAAAGAAACGATGATAACATAAAAAACCCACACAATGTATCCCCACCAACCAACAGTCCCATAGAGGAGTTCTACAATAAGAATCCCCTAGAGATAACCCAGGAAACAGAATTCAAAAGTACAATTATAAACATCATCAAAGAATTCAATAAACTAAAGAACACACAAACAAATCAAAGAACTAAAAGAAGACAGGAACAAACTTCTGAACAAATTCACAAAAGAGTTAGAAATATTGAAAAAAAATGCACAGGCTGAAAGGAAGGGAGGAAAACACTCAGTAAGATAACTAGAAACGACAGGAGAAAGCCTCACCAATAGGATGAATGAAATGGAAAACAGAATTTCAAGACTAGTCGATAAAGTTGACGAATCAGACAACTCAAGCAAAGATAATCAAAAATTAAAGAAAACACATGAACGGAATATGCAGGAAATGTGGGACACCATGAAACAAACTAATTTTAAAATCATAGGCATAGAGGAAGGAGAAGACTCTTGAGATAACAGTATGTACCAGATCTTAAACAGGACTGTAGAAGACAATTTCACAAAATTAAACAAAGACAGGCCCATAAAAATACAAGAAGTACATAGAACAACAAATAGACAGGAAAGGAAAAGAAACTCCCCACCGCATATCATAGTGAAAACACTAAGCATATAGAAAAGAAAATACTGAAAGATGCAAAAGAAAAACATGTCATATATAAAGGAAAACCCATCAGAATCACAGGTGAGTTTTCAGTGCAAACTATGAAAGCCAGAAGAGCCTGGACCAAAGTATTCTATTCCCAGTTTTAAATAACCACAGATGCCAATCCAGATTACCTTACCCAGCCAAAATGTCTATTATAGTCAAAGGGGAAATAAAAATCTTCCATGACATAAATAGGCTAAAAGAACTCATATCCACAAAACCAGCCCTTCAGAGAGTTCTTGAAGCAATACAAAAGCTGATGAAAGGAATGACTATACATTCAAGAGGTTACAGAATGAAACTTAATGAAGGTATAACTATGGAAATGCACAGCTACACCAAAAACGTGATCAGAAATAAAAACGACAGAAATCAATACACATCTTTCATTGATAACTTTAAATATCAATGGACTCAACCACCCAGTCAAAAGACACAGATTAGGTGAATGGATTAAGAAACAAAACCCATCTTTTTGTTATCTGCAAGAAACTCACTTTCAAGGACAGACACTATCTCAAAGTGAAAGGGTGGAAAAAAATATACCAAGCAAATGGCACTAAGAAAAAAGCAGTGGTTGTAACTGTAATATCTGACAAAATAAACTTCAAACTAAAACTAAGCAGAAAGATAAAGAGGGCCATTTCATTCTTATCAAGGGAACAATTGAACAAGAAGATATTATAATCATGAACATCTATTCATCAAACACTTGTGCGCCTAACATCATAAAAACAGTACTATGGGATTTTAAGACCCAGATTAATTCCAACTCATTAATAGTAGGGGACTTCAATACCCCATTGTCTCCATTAGATAGATCAACAGGACAAAGAATTAACAGAGAGGCATCTGAATTAAACAATACCATACATCAAATGGGCCTAACAGACATTTACTGAATATTCCACCAAAGAATATACTATCTATTCAGCACCCCATGGAACTTTCTCCAAAGAGAAATCGACCATATACTGGGGCACAAAAGAAGCCTCAACAAATACAAAAAGAATGAAATAATTCCATGCATTCTATCAGACCACAATGCAATAAAGCTTAAAATCAACACCAGAAGAAACCCTAATAACTACATGAACACATGGAGATTAAACAACACACTCCTGAATGACAAATGGGCCACAGGAGAAATTAAGACAGAAATAAAAGTATTCCTGGAATTAAATGAAAAGGACAATACAACAAAACAAAACCTCTGGGACACGCTGAAAGCAGCCCTTAGAGGGAAGTTTATAGCTCTAAGTGCCTACATTAAAAAATCAGAAAGAACACAAATAAATGACTTAACATTGCAACTGAAGACACTTGAAAAGCAACAATAAATGAAACCCAAACTGAGCAGACAAGAAGAAGTAACAAAAATCAGAGAAGAAATTAATGAAATAGAAACAAAGAAAACAATACAAAGAACCAATGAATCCAAGAGGTGTTTTTTGAAAAAGATAAACAAGACTGACAGACCCTTGGCCCAGTTAACCAAAAGAAAGAAAGAGCACCTCCAACTCAACAAAATCAGAGATGAAAGGGGAAACATCACAACAGACACCAAAAAGATCCAGAACATTATAAGGGAATACTTTAAAAACATATACGCTACTAAATTTGAAAACCTAAAAGAAATGTACAGGTATCTAAAAGCATGGGAACCACCAAAACTAAACCAAGAAGAGATCAACAGCTTAAACAGACCCATAACACATAAAGAAATTGAAACAGTAACACACAATCTCCCAACTAAAAAAAGCCCATGACCAAATGGATTTATAGCAGAATTCTACCAGACATTTAAAGAAGATCTATATCCAGGGGCTGGAGAGATGGCTCAGCGGTTAAGAACACTGGTTATTCTTGCAGAAGACCCAGGTTTGAAAAGCAGCAGCCACATGGCAGCTGACAACTGTCCATAACACCAGTTCCAGGGGATCTGACAGCCTCTTCTATGATCCTCAGGCATTGCACGACACGGGTGCACTTACCTACATGCAGGCAATACACACATGCACATAAAATAAAAATAATAAATAAAATATTTTTTAACAAGACAGAAATCAATACATATCTGAATGGATTAAGAAACAAAATCCATCTTTTTTGTCTGCAAGAAACCCATCTCACCTTCAAGGACAGGTGCACTACCTTAAAGTGGAAGGATGGGAAAAAAAAAACATTCCAACCAAAAGAAATTATGAAAATAGTGGGAGTTGCAATTCTAATAATCTTACCAAATAGATTTCAAACTGAAACTAATCAGAAGAGATTAAAGGACCACTTCATTCTGATCAAAGAAACAATTGACCAAGAAGATATTACAACCATGAACATATATGCATCAAACTCTGGTGCACCCAACTTCATAAGAAAAGTATTAACAGGACTTTAAGACACACCCAACTTCATAAGAAAAGTATTAACAGGACTTTAAGACACAGATTAATCCCAATTCATTAACAGTAGGGGACTTCAACACCCCACTGTCTCCATTAGACAGGTCAATGGGACAAAGAATAAACAGAGAGACATCTGAATTAAGTAATACCATGCATCAAATGTACCTAATAGACATCAACCAAATATTCCACCCAAGCATCAAAAAATGTACTTTCTATACAGCACCCCATGGAACTTTCTCAAAAATTGACCACATATAGGGGCACAAAACAAGCCTCAACAAATATAATAAAATTGAAATAATTCCATACATTCTATCAGACCACAATGCAATAAAGCTTAAAATCAACACCAGGAGAAGCCCTAGTAATTATATGTAGTCATAGAGATTAAACAACACACTCCTGAATGATGAATGAGTCAAAGGAGAAATTAAGGAAGAAATAAAAGTATTCCTATAACTAAATCAAAAGGACAATATTATACAGCAAAACTTCTGGGACACTATGAAAGCAGTCGTAATAGGGAGGATTGTAGCGCTGAGTGCCTACATTAAAAAATCAGAAAGATGGCTGGAGTCGGGAGGTATTGGGGACAGGGTAGGGATTGGGGGGGGGCTGTGACTAAGGTTCTGAACAGAGTTCTCAGAAGAAGAAATAAAGATGGCTATAAACATCTTAAAAGGCGTTCAACATCATTAATAATTAGGGAAATGCAAATTAAAACCACTTTAAGATTTCATCTTACCCCAGTGAGACTGGCTGACATCAAGAGAACAAATGATACCAAATGCTGAGGATGTGGGGAAATGGGAACACTCATCCACTGCTGGTGGGATTGCAAACGTGTGCAACCCCTATGGAAAGCAGTGTGGAGAACTCTTATAAAACTAAAAATGAACCTATCATTTGACCCAGTTATACCACTCCTTGGCATATACCCAAGGAATTCATCCTATTGCAGAGACACTTGTACATCCATGTTTGTTGCTGCTCTTTTCACAATAGCTAAGAGATGGAAGCAACCTTAAGTGTCCTGCAACTGATGAGTGGATATTGAAAATTTGGTACATTTAAACAATGGAGTTCTACTCAGCAGTAAAGAAAGACAAAATCACGAAATTTGCAGTAAATGGATGGAACTAGAATCTGTTATATTAAGTGAAGTAACACAGACTCAGAAAAATAAAGGAGTTATGATCTCCCTCATATGCGGTCATAGCAAAATCCTTCTTTGTGAGTATGTACCCAGATATAACTACAGGAACCAGAATAATGAAAAGGAACCAGGGAGGAAAAGGGAAAGAAAGAACCTGAGAGAGAAGAACAGTAGGAAACAGGTGTTAATAAGGGAGAAAAAGGGTTAAAATTGGGCTATTTAAATGAGAGGGTTATATAAGGCAACTTGGCAATAAAGGAAAAGAAGGAGCTCAAGAGAGGTAGGAGACTGGTATTATCAAGGGAGAAATGGGGACACTTTAAATGGGAAGATAAATAGTGCCTAGCTAGTTTAAAAAAAAAACACAGAGGGAACCATATTAGTCCAAAAATCTAATGACAAATTACACATACAATATCTCTATGTGATTCTGTTTGTCTAGCTAATGGATACTTAACAAGAAACAGTGCCAGACAGTAGAAACCTTCCTTTGAGTTGTTGACCAGGGTGGTCCAAGAGACTCCCAAAATTACTCAGGCTACTGCCACAGCCCTTAATGGCCTCCCAGAACTTGGAGGTAAGACCCTACTGCTGAAGACAGAACAGACTTCAGACACAGGATTTGGAGCAACAGAACTGACCTGAAACCACCTCCCCCGAAGGCGAGCTCTCATAGCTTTGGAGAGCACTATGAAGGGCCAAAGGAAAACATCAATCGATGGTCCAACACCAGCATCAAGACCAATAACCACATCAATGGCCAGAATGACATATGTCACTGATACAGTAGTGGCACTTTTATCTTGGGAGCAATCAACAGCTACGTGATTGGACTAAAAGCCCGCTTAAAGGGAGGAACCTCAAGTGTGGTGGTGTAAACATAACCAAATACACATGGCTGGAGTGCTCATAGAGCTAAAGAAAACCCAAAGACTGTCACAGCCCTGAACTAATGTAATTTCTTACTATGTGCAAAAGTATCCTTATATTTACTGACAAACTGCTGAACCAGACAGATAAATCATATGCCTCTACATAATGCATGCCTACACATACCCACACTGAAGAAAATAATTTACAAAAGAATAGAACTTCTAATGAATCTCTCAGTTCTCATTAATGAAGCTCTCTTAAGCAACAGAGGGCCAGGAACACAAAAGGACACAAAAGCCCAAAGGGTAGAGATTAAGAATGTGCAGAATGCTGTTCCTTGGACAGGACTCCTATATTAAACTTCACTCACCCAGAGCTCAGGGACCATCACAGAAGAAGGGGCAGAAAGACTGTAAGAGCCAGGGAGAAGGTGCATGACCATATGGAAACGGAGTCCTACAAGCTCCTGGGACCTGCTCATATGATTCTATGGCAATGGTGTCAGCACACACAAGTCCCATGCAAACTCAGCAGACAAAAACCGAGCATAGAACTGGGGAAATGAACAGCAGACCCCAATCTTATCTGAAGAAATATTGGCAAGTGATTACTGCTAGGTGAAGAAGAACTGTTCTTCATAAAACAAGAGACTCTAGATAGGTGACTAGACCTCAGCTGATGGACTTGCATGGGGGAACATCTGTGGACAATGATTTGACACAGTGGGCCTTAACAAGGATGACAGACTATATGGGTTCCAGTAGGGGAGGGGGCTATGGCAGGGAGGGTGCTGGTGGGGATAAGGGTATAAGGATGATTAAGATTGTTTAAGGCATTTTGTGTGAAATACACAAAAATTCAATAAAAACAAATTTTATAGAATAAGGTAATAAAACATCCTCAACTAAGAAGTAATTAAGATTATGCTGACATATTTTACAGTCTCATGTAACTTGCCATTTATTATACTCCTATATTTAAACGAGTCATTTCATATATATACATACATACACACACATATATGTACATATGAGATAATCCAACGGGGTGCATATCTTTAATCCTAACACTCAGGAGGCAGAGGCAGGTGGATCTGTGAGATGAAATCAGCCTGATCTACATATTGAGTTTCAGGACAGTTGGGGCTGCAGGGAAACCCTGTCTATTAAAAAAAAATCCAACAAGGTCAGAACTAAATCATTAATAACTTATTAAATATAGTGCTTGATTTATTAAGAAGCAAAACAGAGCATAGTCCAAAGTCTTTTTTAAAAATGAACACCTCTCATTTTTATATTGATTTTATTAAGAAAAACTCAACTAGCTTCTATTACTTTGATTGTCCCAGGACTTGGTCTACACTAAATAAGAGGACTACTGAATATATTGAGTCTTCCTCCAAAATGCAAGTATTTTGCTAGGTTAAAGGCAGCATATAAGTAAAACTGAGTCAGGGTTATTATAGTAACAAAACTGTCCCACTGGAGCAACCACATACCTCATCAATACTGTACGTATTTCACTAAGTGGAAAATTTGAGACTACTACTCAAAATTTCCCAGTAGTTCCATATTTATTTATTCAATCCAAAAATAAGAACTTACTGACTCAACATTAGTCGTTCTATTTGGTGAAGACATTTTTGAATAATTTTATCATGGCAGATGAAATTACACACACACACACACACACACACACACACACACACACACAGATGGACACCAGGTGTGGTGGTACACACCTTTAATCCCAGCACTGGAGAAGCAGAGGCAGGTGGATTTCTGTAAAATGCAGTCTAGTCTGGGCTATATATCAAATTTCAGGTCAGCTGGGACTACAGAGAGACCTTTTCTTATCAAAAAAACAAAGGGGGGGGAGGATGCTTGGGCAATGTGTGCATTGTTGGTTTGGTGACATCTTCTCTGTACATCTTGAAATAAGTCAGCAGGTTTGACCTTTAAAGAATCAAAAGACATTCAAATCAGACATACTTTTAAACAAAGCCCTGAGACAATTTCAGTTAAATTAATTGATCTTATAATTAAATGCATTGTCTACTTCCTTGTGGGCTTCAATAAGCCTAACCTAACCAACCCAACCCAACTCTTGATTTATTTTATATAAATCTTAGTCACTTATGAAATATTAATCCTCTACACACATCATTTATATACTTAAAACAAAAGATAGTGAAATCCTAGTTCAAAAGTTATGAAAGTTGGAGGGAATGGAAGAGTTTAGAACATATAAATCCTTGGCTGAAGTTCAAGTCCTACACTAGGGAGGGAGGAGAGGGGAGGGGAGGGAAGGAGGGAGGGAGGGAGGAAGGGTGTATAATTATAAACACTAGAAAATGGTGTATAATTATAAACCTGAAATTAAAAATGTATAGAATTACTATAACTAAAAGTTCCATTACTCATACTGTACTTGGTTCAGAGACATCAGAAATGCTAATGAAAACAAATTTATATTATTTAAAATGAAAAACTTTATATCCCAAGATACTGTATATCCCTGAAGTCCAAATAGGCAAAACTAGAGTGGTGCTCCTATCCAAAAGACTAATAATATTTTCATTGATTTCCCAATATTAAACACAAACTGCTAGTAATGATTATGATAATAAATTATCAATTGGCTGAAAGTCATGGTTTAAATTCATGTCACAAACGACAGAGCATTTTAAGGATTCAATCCTTTATTCTATCTTTATACAATCTTTTTCACATGTGAGTAAAAGGTGGGCTTGAAAATCAACCATTCTTTGTTGTTTTCATGATGTTACGAATATGCTATAAATAGTCTGACAGACAGCTTCACCTTTAATTGAAATAACACTGACCAGAGCAAGCACACAGACTTTTGTCTCCTCCCTTCCCTGGAGCCTAGTGGGATGAATTACAGGAGGGATTCCACACAAGCTTTGGATATCACAGACTTAGATCTGATTTGTTTTGAAATCATGGGTTCTTATTAAATTCTACTTGCCAGGAAAACAGTGGAATAATAATGGAAATTTTAAAGTGTTGACCTCAAGATTCTGTCATAAGAAGAAATTTCAAGGTTCTTTTTTTCTAAGGTAACAAACACTATAAATTGTTCAATGAAACAAATGGGGGCTCTGCTTTGCCATGGCATTTGGCTTAAAAACTCTAATGAAGCCTCTCACATGCCCAATTAAAAATCTTTAAACAGAGACCCCAAATCAGGAAAGCAACCCACTGCCCAAAACTGAAGCTATTCTAGTGAGCATATTCTTCCAGTGACAGAAAGGATGATAAAACTAGACAGGAAAAAATTTTAAAGTCTCTCCTAATTTCCAGGTTCAAAGCCTAGATTCTTCACCCAAAGAAGAGTCCCATAACTTCTTCCTGAGAAATTTCTATAAAATGAAGGGTGGAGTTCTTTCTGCCTCTCCAGTAACTGGGAGATTTCACAGGAGTAGCAAGCACCTAATCCTAATGGTATGAGCTGGGTTTCTAAGTTCACCTTGACCCTCAAGTGGGATGACCAATCACTGTGCTCTGAAAGTAGCAAAGAAAACCCTCCACAGAAGCAATGTTTTCTATGACAAAGGATTAGGACCCTTTTTTCTTAATTGGGTTGCAGAGAAAGTGGTGTTTCAGCCTTTGCCAACCTCATTCTCTATTTACAACTGTTGAAATAAGAGGTATAATTATCACCTGGGATAGATCAAGAAAAATACAGTGTCATCTAAAAATGAGAGTCTCCTAAATCCCGCCCTAGAGCTGAGTATAGGTATGTTTCCAGCATAAGAGATAAGCAGGCCCTTTGCAGAAATCATTGATCTGGGATTCTTAATGTATTGGCAGTAGCTGCAGAAGAGATCATCTCCTTCCTCTATTCCACAGTTTCCTCTCTGCTATATAAACTGTAGTTGATAACAGAACTCTCTGCATGCACTAAAGCTTTACACACAATGTTGACTCTCATTACAGAGGTAGATGGGGCAAAGGAGAGGGATGCAAGCTCCATGAAATCAATTATTCTTGCCTATTTATCAATGGACCACAATGCCTATACAAGACCAAACACAAAATAAGTGCTTAGTAACCATATGTAGATTGACTAACAAACAAACCTCTTACAAGTAAGGCAGAACTATAACATAGAATATAGATAGCTAAACTGCACAATTAGGATACTGTACCCTGTCAAGGGACAGCTCAAACAAGTCAGCTCAGCAGATACCTCTGTAATTCCAGCATTCAAGAGGATGAGGCAGGAGGATCTCTATGTTTAAGACCAGTTTGGGCTATATAGCAAAACTGTCTCAAAAAAATTTTTTTTCAAAAAAAAAAAGTACAGGGTAGAGAAAAACACTAGACATTAACCTCTGGCCTCTACGTGCACATGCACACACACAAGTATACGTGCATGCATACACATAAATAATAATTTTTATCACAAAATAAGCATTCTTTGGGGCTAGAGAGATGGCTCAGTGATCAAGAGCACTGGTTGCTCTTGTGGAAGACCTGGGTTCAATTCCTGGTAACCACATGGTGGCTACAAACCATCCTTAACTCCAATTCCAAGGGAATCCGACACCCTCTTCTGACCTCCACAGCATGGCATGACACAGGTGCACTCACATACATGCAGGCAATACACTCATACACACAAAATAAAAATAATAAAGAAAACATTTTTTAATTTTTTAAAGTACAAACATCATTTCCTTCATTTCTAAAGATCGTGAAATTATGATGGAGCACAGAGCTATAGCAAGGTGGGAAGAGGACAGGGCTGGGAAAGAGACGATCTGGTTTGAAACTCTATAAATCTACCACTTTTAGCTATGACCTGAGTCAAGTCATTTTCACCTCTCAATTCTGCTCATGTGCAGCTAAGAAATACTACTCACTCCCAGTCTATTTTTTAGAAAGAAGGCCATATATGAAAGCACCCAAAGGTACTGAGTGGAGAGGCAAAGAGGACAGTGAGAGAAGCACAGGTTTCAGTAGAAACCAAGTCCTGAGGAATTTCAAAATGGAATTTTCCACAGAGGACTTGGTGCAAAATAGCAGCTGTAGGAATGCACTTGAGAGACTGAAGTTATTCCTAATAACATGATGAATCTCTTTGATTAGAGAATAGCCAATTTTAGGGAACAATTTAACTGGTTTTCTTTCAGAGTCTTCCAGGTGTCTTGCTCATATGAACTTACAGCAATGGTATCAGTATGCACAGACTTATGCAAACTCAAACGGGACAAAAACCCATAATAGAACTGGGACAATGGGCAGCAGGCCCCAAACTTAACTGAGGAACTATTGGCAGTTTATTACTGCTGAGCAAGGGTGAGTGGATCTTCTTTTAGGGAGTGACTCTAGATAGGCTGCCTCGACTCCAATGGATGAACTGACACCAAGGGACATCTGGACACACAAACCTGTCATAGCATGTATGGCAGAATTCATGAAATCCAGTGGGGGAAACTAATAAGGGGTGTGGATGAGGGAGGTCTAAATATGATTAAGATGTATTGTATAAAATGCACAAAAAAGTCAATAAAAATACACATTGAGAAAATAAATGTGTTTCCTTTACAAGTTTAATGGTTCTAAAATGACTGCTGCCAGCTGGGTATACTGGGAAAACTTAATACACTGGCTTTTTTTATGTAGTCAGGCTTTTTATGAAAGTTTTAAATTATTTTATACTTGTGCAATTGCTGTGGAGAATGTTTTTTAAGCACTAGAATTATTTCACTAATTTATTTGCTTTTCTATTGTTATTGATATTGGACCCTATTTGTCTTTTCTTCTGGGTTGTTTAGGTTTTACCCACTTTTTTGAGACGGTTTCATGCAGCCCACCTCAAAATCAAGTCGTAACAGAGGCTCTCTCTGAACTGCTAGTCCTCCTGCTTCTACCTTACAAGTGCTGGAATTTCAAACATGAGTCACCACATCTGGTTTTCTATCTCTTTGGATATAGCTTTTTATTCTCCACTACAAGAGAGGGAAAACGGGTAAATCCTTCTCTTTATCTCAAACAAATTCTAAGAATGAAATCGGAAGTTTTTCAAATGCCCAGTTTGAAGTTGAGACCTTCTCCTGGCAAAAGGTAACCTATTTGATTCAAAGCAAACAATTTGGAAAGAAGTAAAGAACAAAGCCTACAGGTTAGACACAGTGAATAAGAGTTCTGGTTTGCTACTAATGGCTACAAGATTCCAGGTGCATCCTGATACAACCCAGTTTCTTTAGTCAGACATGATTATCTGGACCACCTTTCCTTCCTTGGATGCTGTGAATAATGCTTTTATTTTTTACAAAAACATAAAACTATTCTAGAAATCAAAAATATTATTAAAAATTTGAAGCAATACATAGATGTTAATACTTATTTGTATATATAACCAAATTTGTATAAAAACATGAAATATTTTACAGGTCAATAATATTTCAATTTCTACTACTCCTAATGATGCTGTAGAATATATAAGAGGCTTGGGCCAGCGAGATGGCTTAGTACGTAAAACGAGCCTGCCACATAGCCTGATGACCTGAGTTCAATCCCCGAAAACCACATAGTGGAAGGAGAAAGACTTGACTCCCATGAGTAAGCCTCTGACCCCCACATGCCTTCTGTGGGAAGCATTCCCCCAATCCAAACAGTAATAAATAAACAAATAATTTTTATTTACAAAAGGCTGACTTAAGTGTCCCTAGAAAACACCTGACAGCCATAACAGAGACCTACCATGGGCCTGATGTTATTATATGAAAAATGGGAAGATGTTACAGTCCCTAACATGGTACAGTCCTTCCTACAAAGAGAAGTACTTCATTTGCTCTTTTATTTTGCCAAATCTTTTCTTCCTCTCACTCCCCTTGTTTCTGCAAAGCAGGTTTAAAACAGCAAAGTATGTGAAATGTATAGATGAAACATGAGCACTGAAATGAAATTCCTAAATTTTCAGAGAGAACTGATATTGTTGCCTTAATCACTGACCTCAAGGCCTCAAGCCTGCAGGTCATCAATCCCTGGGCCTTTCTTCTGTTCTTCCTGCTTCTTCCAAGGAAGAGTGCCTAGAAATAGGCATATGGAATCCCTCCTACTGTGATGTCAGGGACAAGGCCTCCATGTTTTATTTCTGGCTCTTTGCCTTTATTATGAATGATTTCAGCTCTGGACATTTCTCTTCATACAAACAAATGAACTTGAATTATTCACTAGGCTGAGTTGAACAAAGACAACTTCCACCTAGAAACTCAACAACTGATGGTTCATAGCCAGTGCTTGCCTACCCTGCTGGTAGCTTAATTAAAAAAAAAAAATTAAAAATTCATTTTCCTCCACCTATTGGAGAGGCAATATAGGCACTTCATAGCAATTTTGCTCTTCAGGACATCATATATTCTACATAGCCCAATGGTATTGGAAAGGTAATTGGTTAACATGAAAGAGCATTGATGCACTATCTTACTGAACAAGCTCTAGACCCTTTTCAAAGAAAGCAAAAGTTTCAAGTAAATTCCCATCCACCTTCACACCTCTGAGTGCCTCATAATTAGCACATAATAAATGCTCAGTTATTTACTGGCCACATATGCAATTCCCAAATACAAAAACAGCTAGAGCAGAAAGATCCTATTCAAAGGAAAACCTGTAAGTAGATGTTGTGGTTTTGATGTTGCCCACAGGCTCCTCCTGAAGCAGCTGGTCTGCAGCTAGTGGTACTATTTTGTGAGACTGTAGGGCTTAGCTGGTAGCGGTCGATCATTTGGATCTACCTGATCACCAAGATGGACTGTACCATCTGAAATCATGAGGCAAAATAAACCTCACCTCCCTTCATTTGTTTTAGTCAGGTATTTTGTCAAGCAATGAAAAAAGTAACTAACACAAGGAATCACTACAATATGAGAAATGCAGTGTTGGCTCTGGGAAAGGGTGTGAGGCTGGCACAAAGACATGACTTGGGGTCAGTTTGATAAGAAGTAGTTCAGAATAACCCTGAAAATATGCCTTGAAGATAAGTGTTACTGGCACGAACTTGCAAACGATTTGGAACAGAAGGAAGAGAACAATAACTGAGGACCAACAAGCCTGTCAAGCCTATCAAAACCATCTTCCCCAACAAATTCTCTAAGAGTAGTTTTGGGGGAATGGGATATTAATGAGCTTTCCCCAGTGATAAATCTGCATATTTCAGTTAGATGATTAAGTCAGAAGTCAGATTGCTTAAGATTTTTGGACAAATCCTGATTTAACTCTTCAATGAATGTCACAATGATCACAATGATCACTATTTTTCTACTTCCTTTGAGAACCTGAAGGACCTTAGACCAAGAATAATTTCATGTAAGAGACATCTAAAGGGATGGCCTCGGGGTCTGTAATTACTAGTATCAGTATGAGGTGGTACTGGAAGTTAGGAATCAAACTGTTCCCAACTCCATTCCATCCCCGGAACTAAGTTCCCCTTCCCTACCATTAAGATCCTTCTCTCAATAATTCACTAGTTAACCCTCATCCACATTTTTAGTTGCCCATAGCAAACTGTAGCCCCAAAATATTAAATGGAAAACTCCAGAAATAAACAATATACATGCTTTAATCTGTGCATCACTATGAGTAACATTCAAAAATCCCTCACCTTCCTGCTTCACTCCTCACACAACATTCATTCCTTTACATAGCATATCCACTGAGTAGTCACATATTAAACATCTCAGTTATCAAATCAACTGTCATGTGGCAGTGCCTACAATATTTTACTGAATAATGGCCTTAGAGCATAAGGACAGCAATACTAGCAGCTCAAATTTTCCAAGGAGGACCTACAGTGCTACTTTAAAATAAAAAGATAAAAGTAGAATACACTATATGAACATACTTTCCAAATTATTATAATGATTCTATTTCATTATTACTTATTATTGTTACTTTTTTGCTATTCCTAACTTACAAATTCAACTTTATCAGAGGTACTTAAATAGAGGGAAAAAAAAACATAATATATGCAGGATCTGAGACTATCTGAGTTTTCAGAAATCCACGTGTCCTTGAAAATATCCCCTGTAGCAAAAAAGGGAACTACTGTTATATCACCAGTTTAAAATTCTTTCTATAACACTTCTTTAGCATGGAGCATTGGCAAAAATTCAATCAAGACTGTGTCTAAAATGCTAAAATGGCATTTTATAAACATTAAAATAAAATTTCCTTTCTTAGTACTGAAAAAGAAGCATTCCCGGGGGCTGGGGAGATGGTCAGCAGTTAAGAGCACTGGCTGGTCTTGCAGAGAACCCAGTCTCAGTTCCCAGGACTCACATGGCAGTTAACAACCATCCATAACTTCAGTTCCAGGGTAATCCAATGCCCTGTTCTGACCTCCACTGGCAATGCATGACACAGGTGCACTTACTTACATATAGGCAATACACTCATACACATAAAATTTTAAAAATAATACAATTTTTAAGTTTCTATTTGATCAGGATACATAAATACAAAAGTAAGACTTGAAGTGTCTATTACGCACATGACAGCATGACTCAAACCATGAGATATAAATACAAATGGAATGAGAAGATTTGGCCATCCATTATAAATAACAGTGCCAGGTCAAACCCTCACTACTTTTTACTTCAACCCCAGCTTTATCTAGTTAACTTTCTCAGCAAGTAAACTAGAAAATGTCATTTTGAAGAATATTTTAATATTAAAGCTACAATATTAAGTCCTCAGTCCAAAAGGGCTACGTAGTAAGGTCATAGAAAATACCTCTAATTCAAGATGAACAAAACTTAAGGCCTCAGTGGCTCCTTAAGACTGTGCAAAAAATGCTTTCTAGTATTTACTGTATTGGGAAACATTTATTTCTGCTTTAGTTAATTCTTATTTCATTGTTCCTTGCTTTTGGTCAATCATATATTTTACAACTGTCAAGTACTTGGTGCATTTAAAGCTCTTTTCAACTCTAAACCAAGACCTATTTCCAATTGGAAATTACTCTATAGAACCATACAGACAGCTCAGTGATAGTGTGTGTGCTTAGAATAGCAAGATCCTGACCTTGATCCTGAAGATCACAGGTTAAAGAAAAATTCCTACTGTTTTTTTTTTTTTTTTAAGCAATATACACCTTATTGCTATGTTAGAAGTTTTCTTTTGGAAGTTGAAGTACTAAGTCTGAGTTACACATGTTCCAAATGTTAGTTCTCTCCATTTTGTTGTACAAGGAAGAAACCAACTTTCTTGCTTGATATGATGGTACATGCCTATTATCCAAGCTCTCAAAGGCTGAGGAAGAATTGTGAATTTGAGAATATACAGTGAGACTTTGTCTGGTGGTGGGGGAGCCAATCAACTTTGTAATTTATACCTATAGAGAGAAAATAGAGTATTGATGAATGAGAAAATGTGAACAGAGCTTTTAAATTTTTCATCTCTTATTCTGCACCACATTGTCATGTCAAGCCATCCCCTCTCTCCCAGCCCACTAGCAGGTTACTAGAGGAGATGATTCCCCCATTAGTCTTGAAGCTAAGCCTTTGTCATCCACAAAGAACTTTATGCCTGCCTTCCTGAAACAGGTCTACATAGTACAAATACACATTCTATCCAATATCTGAAGCCTTCAACCCGCACATACTGAGAAACACACTCCCAATCTGAATCCTCTCTTATCTTCTCCAGTTTATTGTTCAAGACTCTAGACAGCTTTTCAGATATCATCTTCCAAACAAAGAAAGCCTATCAATAGCTAGAATCATCATTCCATACACTAGTTCTTCTTTCAGTCACAAAAGTGATATCCTATAATACTTTATTGCTTCCTACCTACTAGTGATATAGAGGTTTACAACAGATTCATAAAAATAGAAAATTCCAGTAAGTTCTAAAAGAAGCAACACATGCTAGGAAAATTAGTATAAAATATTAGAGATCTATTTGCAATTCTTTGTTTATAAATACACTGATATGCTTCTGCTGTTCAGGGTAACACATACACCTGCCTTTGTCATTTACTTATAGCTGGTGTCATTATACAAATCATGAGTTTAACACATTATCCTATAACCTACCGGGTCACTGATTATATCATCAAACAGATCTTCTACTTTCTTGCCCCAGCCCATCCCAGTTTATCTTTGCCAATCTTAGACTATACCTGACTAATGACCAGCTAAAAACTAGAACTGACAAATGGGATTCCAGCATTCCCTTGGCAAAGAAAAGTATGGAGAAGAAAAAAACACAATTTAAGAGCAATTTATTAATGATTCCTGAATGCCAAATGCCAATTTCCAACACCCCATAACTCATTTTGAGGCAGTGATCAAAAATGCTCAGTGGGGCTCCTAACACCACTACAAATAGCATTTTTACAAATAAAGTAATATATAAAAACAGAAAGATTTCTAAAAATAAGGTTATATACAAAAACATATAGCCCTCCTATATAGCAGCAATAACTACTTTCTGAATTTTTTATTTTGTGCTTGTAATGATCGTTTTGCCTATATGCATGTAAGTGTACCATTTACATACCAGAAGAGGATGTCAGATTCCCTGGAACTGGAAACTTAACCCAGATCCTCTGAAAAAGCAACAAGTGCTCTTAACTGCTGAGCCATCCCTCCAGCCCCTACCTTTTAAAGTTTAATTGAACAAAAGGCCCCACTTATAAAATCAAAAAAAACACCCAACAAAGTCAAGAAACAGACTGCAGAAGCTGGGAAGATGGTGGTTGGCAAAGTACTTCAATGCAAGCATAAAGAATGAGTTCAGATCCCCAGCACTCAGCTTAGCAACAAATATCTGCAATCCCAGTACTGGGAAGGCAGAGACAGAGGATCCCTGGGGCTTGCTGGCCAACCCATCTAGCTAAATCAGCAAGCTCCAGGGCCAGGTTCAATCTGAGACTCTGTCTGAAAATAATCAAGAGAAGAGCAATCATGTAAGACTCTCAAAGTCACTCTCTGACCTCCATGCACACATGCACATACCACATGTGTGTACATATGCTCATAGGTGAGCAAGCATTTCAACAAACACAGGCATATACATAAAGAAACACAGACTGCATATGTTTCATATCTTTCCAAGGACTTACAGAAAGCAAGACTTGAATAAATGAAAATATATAGCATAGTATTAGACTAGGAAAACTTATATTACAAAAAGATTCATTCTCTATAACCGAGTTCATGCCTTTAACACAATTCTAAAACTGTCCCAAAAGCCAGCCTTAACATCATGAGGTCTTAACAATTAATCAAAAAAAGAAGAGGCATACTAATCTTAACCCTCCAAAACAGAACAAGATTCTACTTCACAATTTTCTAAAATATTGACAAAGATTTTACAATACAAAAGGGTCACATTCACACAATGTATGGCTACCATCAGTTTGGGAAACATGAAGCAGCTTATTTCTTCTTTGTTCTCCAAAGGCCAGATCCTGGTTCACCTCTCTAACTCAGATGGAAGAGCTCTGTGTCCTTACCATGTTAGAGCCCTACTTGCTGACTCTTTTAGTGGAGGTTTAAGTCTCCATCTGTCTACATATTCTCCAAAGGCAAGTCTTACTCTATTTGCATCAGCACTTGCTGATTCATAAAAACTTCTAGTAGAAAGCCAGGCATAATAGCCTATGCCCATAATCCTAACACATGATGATACATGAGAAAGTTGTAATAGAGAGGAACCTGGAAAGAAGGAAAAGGCATTGGCTTTTATTGTCTCCCAAAAGCTCAAGTGTTAAAAGCTTTGTCCCAAGGGAAAAGGGTGAGGATTTACAAGAAGTACTTAGGTCAGTGGGAGCATATCTTTAAAGGGGATTGGGGGACCCCAATCTCTTTTTCTTTGTTATTTTGCTTCTCGATGAAATGAGCAGCTTTGCTCTGCCATATACCCCATCAAAATGTGCTACTTCATCACAAGTCCAAAGCAATGGAATACATTGATAATGGGCTGCAACCTCTAAAACTATGAGTCAAAATAAAGCATTTATCTTTATAAGATGATTTATCTTAAGTATCTTAAGTATTTTGTTACAGTGACAGAAAATGACTAAACATCACTTAATTACCAATGATATTTTATAACAACAAAGCCATTTCTGCTTCAGAAGGCTAGAAAAATGCATTCATTAATGGTTACTATTGTCAAGATAAAACAGAATTATTTGTCAGACTAAAATAACAAATTATTTATGCATATTACTCTGTGTGCTTCTTACCTAGAGCTACAGCAGGAAGGGCACTAACTAGAAAGGTTCCCACGTTGGTGAGCAGCAGTTTCAGGGCAGAGCTGGCTAACACTCGAGGCTCCTAACCTCCCTCCAGTTCATCTCTGATCTGGAGGAAGTTTTATAAACAGAAATGTGTCATTTATGAAGTCTCAAAATACTGATGTCTAGAAAAATCACAGGACCTCAATTACACTGATAAAATCCTACTCATGTCCAGTCTATCATTCAAGTGCTTCTAGAATAAATGAACAAAGGCAATTAGAGACCGACCCTTAAAGAAGCTATAGCCATCATAAAAAAGATATCATAGCTGCCTTCAGCTTGAGCTACACTCACTCCTGCCAAAAAATGAGAAAATTGTTTTCTATGAGCTAATTAGCACTCTTTACTATATACCTAAACTAGAAAGATAACCACTTGTCCCTATTCTAAGAGAACAATCTGTACGAACAATTCAGCAATCGGGTAATGTACCCATGATCCAAATGGTATAATTTATGAACAACTCAGATTTAAATGAGACAAGCTGACATAAAAAAGTCACTAAGCTAAGAAAAGTGAACTATTCCCAATGAATTTTAGTTGTAGTCACAGACAAAATCTTTTTCAAATATTTTATTTTATGTTTATGAGTGTATTGCCTGAATATATAAGTGCACCTATATTGTGCAATACCTGCAGAAGTCAGACGAGGCCATCAGATTCCCTAAAACTAGAGTTACGGGTGGTTGTTAGCCACCATGTGGGTGCTGGGAATTGAATCCTTGTCCTCTGCAAAAGCAGCCAGTGATCTTAACCACTGAGCCATCATTCTAGCCCCAAAAGACAAAATATTTAAGATTAGAAGCAAAAAGATCTGAAGAAAAGCCAAAATGAAAATACATTATGTATCTGAAGTCGGTGATGGTGACTCATGCCTAGTATCAGAGCCCTTAGTACACTGAGCTGAGAAGACTGTACAAGTTCAAAGCCAACCTAGGTACAGAGACTCTATCTCAAAAAGGAACATCGAATATTAATTATTATGTATTTTAAATAGATGAATATCAGTAAGACCCATAAATCAAAGTTCAAAGCATTATTTCGGCTTTAGTGACATAGCTGTCTATATTCAAGGGAAGTTACAGCAATATGCTCTTAGTGTTAAAATTCTACGGGTAAAAAATAATCAACATGTATATAACAGTTAAGATCCTTAGACAGAGATTTAAATCTGATACCTGTAAATCCAGTATTCCTCCTGACCCTTAGGTCTCAGTGGAGACTTGGGCCTTAAAGTGTAAATGTTTCTTAAGGTGAAGATTACAAAAGCAAATCAAGATAGAAAGTAAAGTAGCAGTAGCAAGGGGCTAGCTGGAGAAGGAAACGAAAAGTTTTAATGGAAACAGATTTGCAGTTGAGACAATGAAAAATTGTGGAGTCAGGCAGTGGTGATGACCACAGGACAGTCTCAATGTGCTTTATTCTACTGAAATGCATACTTTAAAATGGTGAAGAGTAAATTTTGTTATATATAACTTACCATAAAAAATAAAAACAAATTAATAACCAGACTGATGGCCCAAATTGACTGACAAATAATGTAAAACCAATAGAAAAAGATTAAAATTTGACTAAATTGAGTACTAATCATTTCCCTGATTAGAGATTAATCAGGTCAGTAATAATGATGATTTCATCAATAAATTTAAACAAATTTGGTACATTTACTTTAACAATATGATTAATTCTTCAAAATAATGAAAAGTTAGGCATGGTAATGCGTACCTTGCAATCCTAGAACTTGGGAGGTAGAGGTAGGAGGATCAGGAGGAGCTCATGATCAACCTCAGCTACATAGCAAGTTGGAGTGGAGGTCAGCCTGAACAACGTGCAACCCTGACTAAAAAAAAAAAAAAAAAGACAAAGTTAACAGAATACATAGAATCTGAATCTTTCTAAAAGTTTCTAATGCTTTGTTCCCCTGAAATACAATTTAATAAAGATGGCTCAAATTCAGCTCAAAAAGAACAAATAGTTTTCCAAAACAGAAATTATACTGGTAGACAAGTCTACAAAAAATGGTCCCTTGGGACACTGACTCCTGATTCAGACAAGAAGCCATTCTTAAAGAAATCACCATGTGGTCCTGCCAGTCCTGCTGCTGCCATTCAAAGGTAGCAAGGTAAGCAAGGTATTTTGGCAAAAAAAAAAAAAAAAAAAAAAAAAAAAGTGCTTAAACCACTCAGCACAGAAGAATGATTTCATTTTATGTTATTGTCTAAGGGAGAGAGACAGACAAATATTTGGGGACACTGATTTAAATTGAAAAAGCAAGAAAGATTCCAAGAAACTATAAAAGGATGTGACAAAGGGAACATGATTCTACAAAGTATATTAAATAAACTCCTCGTTTCTCTGAGCTTAACATGAAATGCAGTGGGAGGGAAGGGAAGCGAGACCTGAGCATACCAGAGGCTCAATTGTTAACTGCTCTGTGAGTGCTGGTAATGGAACCTAGGTCCTCTGTAAAAGCAGCCAATGCTCTTAACCATTGAGTCATCTCTCTATTCCACCTGCCCACCCCCTTTTTAAACTATGTAGGCCTGGTGGGACTCACTGTGTAGACCTGGCTGGCCTCAATCTCAGAGAGACTGCTTGCCCAAGTGCTGGGATTAAATGCTTGTTTTCCAGTTTGGGCAAGTTTTCTGTTAGCCTGTTTGGTTTGTATTTTGTTGTTTGGACACAGACAGGATCACATACATCCCAGGCTGGCCTTGCTACGCAGCTAAAGATTACCTTGAACTTCTGATCTTCCAGTGCTATGCACTACTATGCCTGGTTTATGTGGTGCTAGGAACAAATCTAGGCAGGGCTTCCTGTATGCTAGACAAGCCTTCCACAAACTGAGCCTCCTCAATTTTTGTTTTTTTTTTTTTTTTTTTTTTTTTTTTGTCTTTTTGAGACAGGGTCTCCCTGTAGTTCCAGCTGACCTGAACTCACTATGTAGACCTGGCTGGCCTTGAACTCACAGCAATCTGCCTGCCTCTGCCTCCCAAGTGCTTGGACTAAAGGCGTGTGCCACCACGGCCAGCTCCAATCTTGGGTTTTTAATTTTATTTTTGTGGTTTGTTTTGTTCTGTAGCCCAAACTGGCCTCAAACTTGAAGTTCCCCCAACCTTCCCCTCAGACTTCAGTTGTCTGGCATCAGGCCCAGCAGATCTTGGCACCTTAATGACCAAGATAAACAGACACTTTCTCAGCAAGTCTATAACAAGTTCAACAAAATCATTAAAATTTTTGATAATGAAGAATATATTCCCAGATGATAAGAAGAAAACTGGACTATTATCACCCTGTCATGTCTATGGCCAAGAAGTGGAGGATTAAAGGCCCTACCCTGGGATATACAACAGCACTTGAGGCAACTGGCCAGCTTTACACTCAATTATGATAACACTCTGTACTTGCAACCTGTATTCAAATTCAAGTTACAGAAGAGATAGCTGAAAACACTTTTTTACAAAGCCCACAACAAATCCTGAAAAATCATAAGACAAAGCAATTCAAACTTCATGTTCAAATAACAAGTCTGTCACCACAGCTTCCTATACCAACAGTAAGCTAACTTTTGTTATGATTTAATGAAATCAAAAGTAGGAAATAAGACGAAGGGAAACTAAATGTTGTATTTAATTGATCATTTCAAACAGATGCCAGAGATTTAATAAAAGAGTATTCTATTGTTACCTATTCAGAAAAAATGAATATATTACAAAGAGAAATAATATTCAGGCTACCAACCAATGGCAAGTAGTCAAATAGATGGCAAACTCCAAGGTTCAAAAGACACAAAAAAGCTGCTGTCAAGAAATTTATAATATACTCCTGTACTCTACAAATAAAAATACTATTTGTTGCCGGCATGGTGGCACATGCCTTTAATCCCAGCACTCGGGAGGCAGAGGCAGGCGGATCTCTGTGAGTTCAAGGCCAGCCTGGTCTACATAGCGAGTTCCAGGATAGCTGGGGGACCCTGTCTCAAAAAGACCCCCCCCAAAAAAGAATACTGTTTGTATCATTCGTGCTTGTTCACTTCCCCCACTACCTATCACCCAAATCAATCAAGCACCATGATAGGGAGAATGCTAATATTCTTCTATGAGGCCTGCTTTTATGGTTTAAATGTGAAATCCCAGCTCATGTGTCTAAGCACTGCATCCACAGCTGGTGGCACTGGTTTGGGAGGTTATGGAACCTTTCGAATGTGGTACCCAACTGAAGGATATAAGCCACTAAGAGTAGGCCTTTGAAGGTTAATACTCCCCTCCAATTCAGTCCATTCTCTGCTTCCTGGTCAAGCACAAAGATGTTACCAGCAACCTCAGGCTCCACTGATATAAGTCACTCCTACCTCCCCATTCCTGCCATGAACTAAATAAGTCCTTCCCCTCTAAATTACTCTGTCAAGTATTTTGGCACATGGATAAGGAAAGCAATACACCTGTCCTGTGGTTATTTGATCAGATACTAATCTAAGTAGTGCTATGAAGAGAATTTTAAGGTTATTAACAACAGGTCACATAATGTGGAGACTGTCCTGGGATCATCAGGATGATCTCAAGTTATGACAAGAGGCTTTAAAAGCAAAGAACTTCCCTCCAACTGTAGTCAGAATGCTATAGAACAATACAGAGTCATAAACCAGTCTGCAAGGAATTTGCCATTCCACTGATGGCTTTAAAATGTTGGGGCCACATGCAAGAACCAGAGAGAGGCCTCTAATTGCTAAGCACTGGCCAGTGGACAGTCATAATGAAATGCTTCAGTACTTCAATAATAAACAAGCAGATTCTGCAAACAAGCTGAATGAGACTGGGAGCTCTGGATTCTTCCCAGAACCCACTCACCAGTCTCGAGGTGTCAGTTTGTTGAAACCTCAGTAGTCAGCCTCCTGAAACCCAGAGTATCAGTGAGCTAGTCCAGCTTCTGATTCACAAAGCCACAAGCTAAGTGTTGTTTTAGTCACTAAATTTGTATCAATTTGCTATGACAGCAATACAAAATCAATGCCAGCACTCACTGTACCAAGGTGCTGGATATAGGAATACATAATTCTCATAACAACCCTGAAAAGTTAGCACTCTCCATTTTACATACTAAAAAATCAGAACTAGAAAGTTTAAATAGCCTGCTTAAAAACATACACATACTTCTCCAAACACTGACAACCAGAGACCATATGCTCAAATACTTGAGCCAATAGGGGACATTTCTCATTCAAACCATCAAGTTACTCATCAGAACTGGATAGTAAGACCCTATCCTGAAGACAGCACATACTTAAGTCATAGAACATGGAGAAATCAACCTGGCACCAACCCGGAAGCTTCATCTCTATTGGCTAGCTTACATAGTGCTAGGCAAGGTTCTATTTACCCTACTTAGGGGAGAAAGATACCCAATGATCTTACCCAGCTGTGAACTTTGCAAGCTATAATAACTACTGACCTGAAAATAACATGCTCACTGGTACAATAATTGCATGAATGTTATGGGAGTAACCAACCACTTTCTGATTGGATTTAAAGACTGTTCCACAATACAGAACTCATACCCAGTACTTTTTGTTGTTGGTGGTGGTGATTTTTGTTTTTAGAGACAGGGACTCCTTATAGTCCCAGAAGGTTTGGAAATTACTATGTAGACCAGGTTAGACTCAGTCTCACAAAGATTTGTTTCTGCCTCCTGTGTACTAGGATTAGTACACAGGCTTGCCTGGTACTGTTAACTGGGTCAAAACCCCATCTTTACCTAGATGACAAGCAATAGGGGTAAACCTAAAACTGTTTTTCAACTAACTGAACATAGTAATAAACTGGAAAAAATACGTACACATATTAGCAATAACTAGAACCATTTACTATATATATAAAGAAAGCTAAGTGGCCTATAACATTACATTGAGTTAAAACCATCAGCTTCAATGTGACTAAATTTCAGTTAACATGAAGGTGACATTTTCTTTAAAGGTCAAGAAGTTAAAAATAATAATATAATTTAAAATGTAAATTTTCCCTAAATCAGAATGGTACTTTAATGTCCTTATGCCAGACTGTATGCAGTTTCCTACATTTACTAAAAAGATATTCAAACCTAGCTATTCTTCCTATGTTTCACAAAGTCAATGAAAAGTTAAATTTTAACGTAAAGTCAGTTTCCATTTTATTGTTATCAAATAAGGTTTTAAGAAGAGAACAAGTTAAGGCTGGGAGATGACTCTGTTGGTAAAGTGTAAAGTGTTTGTAGCACAAGCATGAGGACCTGAGTTTGGATCTCCAGCACCAGTGTAAAAAGTTGAGCACAGTGGTGCACACCTGGTGTCCCAGTACTGGGGAGGAAGACAGAGGTGAATTCCCCAGAGTTCACTGGCCAGTCAGCCTAGTCAAATGGGTGATCTCCAGGTTCAGTGAGAGATCCTGTCTCAAAAAATAAAGTGAAAAGCCATTACACTCTCTCTCTCTCTCTCTCTCTCTCTCTCTCTCTCTGGAAGAAAACAGGTTTAAGTGATTAGACAAGTCATATGAAAGAAAAAGAAGGAAGAAGCACTGATATTATCACACCATTCAGACATACACATACCTGCTCAAGAAAGCAGAAATTCCACAGACAAGCAGTGAAAGAGCAGAATGACATCAGAGGGAGCATGCAAGCCCAAACTGAAGTCAATTATCTACATGGGAAAACAGTAAGCCACCTGAAATTCCTACATAATGTGAATAAAACTTGCCTCCTGATCCTCAAGGGCTTACTGATACTTTTAAATATTAATATTAAAGTTTTTATTCTGTAAGAAAGATTTAGTCAGCTGCACATAGTAGCGCACACCTTTAATCCCAGCACTTGGAAGGCAAAGGCAAGCAGATATGCAAGATTAAGGCCAGTCTGGTCTATATAGCAAGTTCTAGGCTAGCTGGGGCTACAGGGAAACTCTGTCTCAAAACACACAAACACACACACACACACACAAAAGAAAGATTCAGTCAAAAAGTCAACTCAGTCACTAGAATGCACAAGGCTTAGTTCAATCCCAACATATCAAGGAAAAAAAAAACAAAAAACAGAAATCACCAAATGGTACAATGCAAAAGAGTAATTAGTAAAAAAAAAAATAAAACAAAAAAAAAAACAAATGGACGAGGTAGGTAGAAAATCTCTACATTGCCCATGTATTCATGGAACTTTATTAACCAACACTTTTGTCCATTGTTAATGTTTTCCTGTCTTCATTTAACAATGAAATCACCAATTCCATGAATAAGGTGCAGAAATATATAATTTCTCCTCAAATGCCCAACCTGCATGGAGATGGCCACCATACAATTTAACTTGTGTTGTTGTGCCTCGACCACTGATACTAGCTCACCAGCTCCAAAATTACTACTTCCAATACTAACATCCTATTTTTAAAAGTCCTACATTTTCATCATAAGAAATGAAACAAATACAGCAGCATCAACCATGAATCTGTGGGTGCTCCCAGTGTAAACTGGGAGCACCTATTTTGATTTTTTTCAAAGGCTAGTAACACGCTAATTACAGTTTGGAACATGTTAACTTGTAAGCCTCACAAAACTGAATAGGGAAGGAGAGGAGAGGAGTCTACAAACAGCTGGGGTTATATTCTAACTTGGTTAAGTTGGAAGGCAGTTTTTAAAGATGTTCATTTTATTATTCTGTATTGTAGACTGCATATTACATACATTCACATTCTTCTATATAAAGTATTACAAAATTTAAATAAAAGTGATAAAGTTAACAACTGATTAAATTAATAAAATTTCTTCAAAATATAGTCAGAAATATAAAATAAAATCATGAAAACTACATTATTTCTCACACATTTATTGCTAGGTGGTTCTTCAAAATATGGCAGGCTAAATCAAATTTTAGGGGTTTTGATTTTATGAGGCATCTAGAATGAACTTTAATGATTTTAAACTTATTTATTTTTTTTATTTGTATACATGTGTCCACTTGTGTGAGTTTATATGCACCACATGTGTGCAAGAGCCTGAGGCAGCCAGGATGGCATCAGATCCCCTGGAGCTGGAGCTACGGGCCACTGTGAGCTGCCCAACTTGGGAAAGTCTGGTCTTCTAAAAGAGCAGTTAAGTACTCTTAACTGTGAAGCCATCTCTTCAGGTCTAGAATAGACTGTAATATATCCACCCAACTGACTTTACCTCTAAACACTGGCCAAGAATGAAAATTACAAATCAGTCTATAATCTGAATTGTGTGCTAATTTCTTTTTCTTTATACTACAAGCATTAATCTCACTTTCAATGTTCCTACAATTTTGTGTTTGTATGTTGAAGTAGAGGGTGTATGCACAACATTCACAGGAGGGAGAAATATCCTGTGTCCTGTCCTATCACTCTCTGCCTTATGGCTTAGGGTCTCACTAAACCTGCACCAGGCTGACAGCAGCAAGCCCCGGTGATCCCCATCTCCACCCTAAACAGCACCAGGGTTACAGGCATGGGTGGCAACATCCAGCTTTTTTAAGCAGCAAAGCACTTTATCCACTAAGCCATCCACTCAGCCATGATTTTTTCTGGTTTTGATAACTATTTTAATGTTTTGCTGTAAAAAAAGTTTAGAGAGTTACAGGTTAAACATTATAAGATTGATCTGATTATTAGAAACTATCATCTTTAAGTGTCCTTCTACTCTTGATAAGAAAATTTAAAAACATTTGCAGAAACACATCACCTTGGCCCAGGTAGAATGACTATCATTAAAACAAGAAAAGATAAGAACTGTTGAAATAGAGAAAATGAAATCCTGGTACCCAGTGGTGGGAATGTAAATTAGAAAACAGAATGGGAGTTCTTCAAAATACTGAAAAGAGAGCAAAAATACGACCCACTATCCCACCACTGAGTATATAGCCAAAGGCAATGAAATCAGTATGTTCAAGAGATATTTTGCATAAATTGTGTAGCAGTGCACTTAGGATATGGTTCTATTCACAGCCTAATTGTCCATCCAGTGAGGATAAAGAAAATGAGGTGTGTGTGCCCAATGGAATACTATTTGATCACAAAACAAATGAAATCAGGTCATTTGTGACAACGTGGATAGAACTAGAGATCACAACACAAAATTAGCCAGGCAGAAAAATAAAAGCACTGCATGATCTCAGTCACAGGTGGAATCTAAAACCGTTTATCTGACAGAACTAGGAAGTACAACAGTGGTCAATAGAGGCTGTAGAGAGGTAAAAATTGGGAAGGCTGACTAGTGAGATTTTCAAATAAAGAGAAACAGCAAGAAAAATTTGTAGTGTGATTATTACGCATTAAGTCATGATAACAATAACACTGAACAATAACACTCTGAAATTTTTTTAAAGAAAGAAGGATTTGCAATTAGGAAGTAATAAATGTTTGAGAAAGTATGTACATCTAATTTGACTTAAACATTATACAGTGTATAAACTTATTAAAATACTATGTGATATGTCCAAGTAACATTAACATGTTCAATTTTATGCTTTTATATATTGGTTAAAAAGAAATTTAAGAAGCATTTGCTACATAAACAACTCATTATCTGGATTGTCTTCAACCTTGGTTGCTTTTTGGATTGGGACTTTTTCCTTTCATTTTTAAAATATTTTATTTATTACTTTTATTTCATCTATATGAGTTTATTGTCTACATATATTTAGGTGTACCTGTATCATGCAATGCCCACTTAGGTCACAAGAGGGCTTCAGATTCCCCTGGAACTGGAGTTACAGATGGTTGTTAGCTGCCATGTGGGTGCTGGGAATAAAATCCAGGTCCTCTGCAAGAGCAGCCAGTACTCTTAACTGCTGAGCCATCTCTCCAGCTCCAGGTTGTTTTTCCTATCAAAAGGTGTTCATTTTTGTTAAAGACAGAAGCAGGTTGATCTGATCTGTCTGGCTCCAGCCAGACACCTTCTCATAATATCCTAACTTCTAACATTCAAGGATAGTGAGTTTTTGTAAATAAACCCTCAACTTCATACATAAGCTTTTAAGAAAAGATTTCCTATAAAAATATGATTTGAGGGGCTGGAGAGATGGCTCAGTGGTTAAGAGCACTGACTTCTCTTACAGAGAACTGGGGTTCGATTCCCAGCACCCACATGGTGGCTATGAACCATCCTTAATTCCAGTTCCAGGGGAATCAGAGGCACTCTTCTGACCTCCATGGCATTGCATGACATGGGTGCACTCACATACCTGCAGGCAATATGTTCATACACATAAAAAATAATAATAAATAATTTTATATGAATTTCAGTTCTGGTTATCTGACCTGAGGAGAAAATTCTGACCAAAGAAAGCCATGAAATGCCGATGTTAGTTAGTATTATTATTTATCACAGAAAGACAGTACTCAAATATCTGATAAGAAGGATACTGTGGCCTGAATTCTCTCTGGATCTCCCGCACAGTCAGACAAACCATATATTTTATGTGAGTTTATTAACTTATAAAGGAATGAGTACCCAGTGCCTAGCCCCATGCCTCCGTGACTCAGAGCCTGCCTTATCAGACTGCGCCATGCCCATAGCCCTGCTAGCATTTGCTCATGCCTCCGGGGCCAGCGATCTCACCCCAGATCCACAGGGAGTCAGTCCACTCTGTCTTTGAGTTGCTGCACTGGCTGTGAGTTTCCTACACCATCATGCTCTACCGGGGGCTCCTGGCTTCCATCCCAAGTTGGCTCTGGCTTCCCTTCCTACTTCTCGCTCATGTCAGGCCCTGCCCACTGACGGAACCAGCCAGTCGGGAGACACTCCACCCCTTTCCTCCACTCTTACAATCTTTCCACCAATCTTCCGCTAAAGTCCCTGAGCCTTGGAGGGGGTGATAGATGTAGGGTGATCTCTCTTGTATCATGGTGAGATAGTGGCTTCCTGGGCCTCCCCATTAGTCGTCTTAGGCCATGGCCACTGATCTCAGTGCTGTTTCTTCTACTGTAAAGACAAATGGAAGGAAGTAGACACATTTAAACAAACATGAATGTAAATACAAATACTTAGACAATATCCCAGTAGTTGTACTATACTCATTAAACAATATACTTATGATGGCTTCTCCACTAGAACCTATAGCCTTTCTCAACAAAAGGTGTTGGCCTGGTCTACAGCACCAGATGTGTGTTCCACCCCTAGGAGCGGGCCTTATCCAATTAGAAATATGTCAGTTGTACATATGTGGTCGAGACATTATTGCACTTGCAGGTATTGCTTGGCATGACTGTACTGTGCAGCATGCGGGGGTCCATCGTTGCATAGACTTATAGAGGATCCTTTCTTCCCCAAGCATCTGTATAGAGCCTTCTGGCAATATGAACGTCATCCATCCAGTGGCACAGAGTTTTTTTGGCTTAGTCTCAGTTCCATCTCTTCTTCTTCTCCCATGCTAACAACATGCAGTGTCCTCAGCAACATGGCCTTACTGACCTTTCTAGTGTACAACCGACATTAATGGCAATAGCTTTGGTGAATTGGAGGACCTCAAGGGTCTCTCTCTGACCAACAGCTCATAGGGGGGCAACCGCCCCTGGTACTGTAGATTTTCTTAACATTGTCTATAGCAGGCCTTTGCTTCTTCAGGTATCTTTCAACTGGGTTTCACATCTGTAAAACACTCAAAGGAATATTAACATTATATATTAAATCACTCATAGACAAGGTCTCACAAACCACGGAAAGATTTTGTCCATTCGTATTAACTATTTTCTCCATAGATCCTTGTTAGGTACCATAGCATGGGTACAAGGCATTAGTTTGGTTAGCTCTTTACCATTTTTAGTTATTCCTTTGGATTCTTTTATTCTTGATACACTTACAGGTGTTGGCTCCAGTTCCCTAACCCTGCACTGGGCTAAGGAGGCAGGGGGGTTCTCCTGTCACCCCTGCACTTGTTGGTTCCCTAAGTCAGACAGGCTCTGGGTCTGCCTCCTGACTGTAGCCACATGTCATCTTCCCATTGACCACAAGAGGTTGCTGGGGGAGAACTTCATGGGAAAACCTGCTTCCACCCCTAGTATAGCCTTTCTCAGAAGAGAAATGCATCTTATTTAATCCTTGGGGATTCTTAACCACCCCTTGTACAGTTGTTATCCTTTGAATGTCCTTTGTAAACTGTTCTTCTGATTTTAAAGCCTTCCATAATCGCCTTAGTACCAAATTTGGTTTTCTATCAATTTTTTTCTCTGGGGATTTGGGCTTGACATAAGTCTTGCCACATTTGTCTTTGAGTAACCCAAGTGGACCACTTCCTCTGTCTGGTCTTTTTTATATCTCTTATAGGGTGTTCTGTTATATCACAGACATGTTTTACATGCTGGTCAGAATCATTTAGATTTTCCAAAGCCTCTCTCATTTTACAAAGATCCTGTCCCATCAAAGGGCTTAGTAAAGCCATTAAAGCCCCATACCATTCTCGAGGTCCCAGTTGAATTAAGCTTTCTTTCATATCTCTGGTGAACACAGTCTCATCTGGCCCAGTGAATTGGACATCATATATTACTTTTCTCATACCTAGTTCTCTCAGTAATGCCTGCCCCTCCTTTATAGTCCTCCAGCCTCTGCTAATCATGTTGGTCTCCCATGGTGATGACCATGTATCTTTAATGCCTTCCATCAGCCATCCCATTAAGGACTGCTCCCCTCTGCACTGGCCTAGGATGAACAGCCTATATCATAAGGATGGATGGGTGGTTATATAACTCAGCTGTGAAGCTTCTGAAGGACTTAGACTGATGTCATTTGCTCCCATGTCCCATACTCTCACGAGCCACGTGGCCAGGGGCTCTCTGCTTGCTTGCTTGTTTTTCCTAGCTTTAACACTTCCAGCATGGAATATTTCCTAGCTATAGTACAGTTAGCTTTTTCTTCCTTCTTACTATTATCTGTCTTTTTCTCTGAGTCCTTGAACTTTACACAAGTCAAGTGTCCCGCCTTTCCTCTGTCTACAGCTCTACACCTGGGTCGCCTTTTCAGCTTCTCCCACCTGGGGCACATCTTTCATCATGAAAAGTGGCTGTTCTATTTTTCTGGGAGCTCCCTTTGGGTCCAGAGCAGATAAAAGATCTTCTAACTTTTGGGTGACTTTTAACAAATCTTCACATACCCGCAACATATCCCCACATTTACAACACAGCTGTGGCCCCCGCTTTTGTGTGGCTGGCCTCTTTTTAGTAACCCATTGCAAAAACCACATCAGCACCGCCATTAGCGCTCTTCTAAAACTCATTCTCAGTTTCATCACATCCTACTGACTACGCCAATTCTGTGGCCCAAATTCTCTCTGGGTCTCCTGCATGGTCAGACAAACCATATAATATATTTTATTTGAGTTTATTAACTTACAAAGGAATGAGTACCCATTGCCTAGCCCAGTGGTGCCACAACTCAGAGCCCACCTTATCAGATAGTGCCATGCCAATAGCCCAGCTAGAATTCGCTCATGCCTCCGGGGCCAGCGATGTCACCCCAGGTCCACAGGGAGTCAGCCCATTCTGTCTTTGAGTTTCCTACACCATCACACTCTACTGGGGCCTCCTGGCTTCCATCCCCAGTTGGCTCCCAGCTTCCCTTCCTACTTCCCGCTCATGTCAGGACCTGCACATTAGAGGAACCAGCCAATCAGGAGACAGTTTGCCTACCATATGATCCACTTTTTCCACTTCTGGCTATATACCCCAAAGAGTTTATATCTACAGAGACATACAAGTTCACTGCTATTCTATTTAAAATAGCTAGGAAATAAGAGCCTAGATGTCCGTAAACTGAAAAATGAATAATGAAAATGTGTTGCCTAAAACACAGTGGAATTTTATTCATTTTAAAAAA
>NW_008348580.1:757487-771809 GCF_000622305.1 Nannospalax galili | reverse complement strand
GGTTTTCTATCATTTTTTTTTTTTCTCTGGGGATTTGGGCTTGACATAAATCTTGCCACATTTGTCTTTGAGTAACCCAAGTGGACAATTTCTTCAGTCTGGTCTTTTTTATATCTCTTATGGGGTATTCTGTTATTTTACAGACACGTTTTACATGCTGGTCAGAATCATTTAGATTTGCCAAAGCCTCTCTCACTTTACAAAGATCCTGTCCCATCAAAGGGCTTAGCAAAGCCATTAAAGCCCCATACCATTCTCGAGGTCCCAGTTGAATTAAGCTTTCTTTCATATCTCTGGTGAACACAGTCTCGTCTGGCCCAGTAAACTGGACATCATATATTGCTTTTCTCATACCTAGTTCTCTCAGTAATGCCTGCCCCTCCTTTATAGTCCTCTAGCCCCTGCCTTCAACCAGCCATCCCATTAAGGGCTGCTCTCCCTTGCATTGGCCTAGGTTGAACAGCCTATATCATAAGGAGGGATGGGTGGTTATATAACTCAGCTGTGAAGCTTCTGAAGGACTTATACTGAGGTCATTTGCTCCCATGTCCCATACTCTCACAAGCCATGTGGCCAGGGGCTCTCTGCTTGCTTGTTTGTAAGTTTTTCATAGCTTTAACACTTCCAGCATGGAATATTTCCTAGCTATAGCACAGTTAGCTTTTTCTTCCTTTTTACTATTATCTGTCTTTTTCTCTGAGTCCTTGGACTTTACACAAGTCAAAGTGTCCCACCTTTTTTCTCTCTCCAGCTCTGTAACTGTGTCTTCCAGTGCAGCCTTTTCAGCTTCTCCTGCCTCGGGCATATCTTTTATGATGGAAGGTGGCCGCTCTCTTTCTCCAGGTACTTCCTTTGAGTTTAGAGAAGGTAAAAGATTTTCTAACCTTTGCGTAACTTTTAACAAATCTTCACATACCAGCAACATATCCCCACATTTACAACATAGCTGTGGCCCCTGCTTCTGCATGGCTGGCCTCTTTTTAGTAGCCCATTGCAAACACCACATCAGCGCTGCCATTAGCGCTCTACTAAAACTCATCCTCAGTTTTGTCATATCCTGCCAACTACGCCAATTCTGTGGCCCGAAATCTCTCTGGGTCTCCTGCGTGATCAGACAAACCATATAATATATTTTATATGAGTTTATTAACTTACAAAGGAATGAGTACCCAGTGCCTAGCCCCACGCCTCCACAACTCAGAGCCCGCCTTATCAGACTGTGCCATGCCCATAGCCCCGCTAGCATTCGCTCACACCTCCGGTGCCAGCGATCTCGCCCCAGGTCCACAGGGAGTCAGTCCATTTTGTCTTTGAGTTACTGCGCTGGCTGTGAGTTTCATACACCACCATGCTCTACTGGCGGCTCCTGGCTTCCATCCCAAGATGGCTTCCAGCTTCCCTTCCTATTTCCTGCTCTGTGTCAGGCCCCACCCATTGGAGGAACCAGTCAATTGGGAGACAGATACCCAGGTGGTATTTCTTTTATATACAAAATGTTAAATACACATCAAAAATAATGGTCACAAGTGTTCTAGTTTGGTTTCAATTGCTGTGGCAAAACACTCTCAACAATAAAAACCTGGGAAGGAAAGGGTTTATTGGCTTACATCTATGAGGTCACAGTTTATCACTGAAGGAGCCCAAGGCAGAAATTCAGGGCTGGAACCTGGAAGCACAGGCCATGGAGGAATGCTGTTTATGGCTTGGTTCCCTGGGCTGTGCTCAACCTGCTTTTTTATACAACATAGGACCACCTGGCCAGGGGTGGCACTGCCCAAAGTACCCTCCCACATCACTCAACAAACAAGAAAATGCCCTACAAATATGGCCACAGGTCAGTCTGATCCAGGAAATTCTCCAATTGAGGCTTCCTCAACCCAAGTGTGCCAAGGTGACAACTAAAGCTATCCAAGTTTAAGGTCTCTTTTAAAAGTCTTTTAATTGTGGGCTCCTGTAAAATCCAAAATAAGTTAACCTGTCTGGCACGGTTCCTTGTTATATAAGTTTTAGCTATGTACATGGACTCATGCAGAGATAATGTATGTGTAATTTGTCATTAGGTTGTTGGACTAATATGATTACCTCTGATTTTTAAAACTAGCTATACATTATATATCTCTCTTCTCTCCCTGTCTAATCCTTCCGCCATGGTGTCCCCATTTAAAGGGTCCCCATTTTCAAACCTTCCTTTGAGTTGTTGACCAGGGTGGTCCAAGAGACTCCCAAAATTACTCAGGCCACTGCCACAGGCCTTACCTCCCAGAACTTGGAGGTAAGACCCTACTGCTGAAGACAGAACAGACTTCAGACACAGGATTTGGAGCAACAGAACTGACCTGAAACCACCTCCCCCGAAGGCGAGCTCTCATAGCTTTGGAGAGCACTATGAAGGGCCAAAGGAAAACATCAATCGATGGTCCAACACCAGCATCAAGACCAATAACCACATCAATGGCCAGAATGACATATGTCACTGATACAGTAGTGGCACTTTTATCTTGGGAGCAATCAACAGCTACGTGATTGGACTAAAAGCCCGCTTAAAGGGAGGAACTTCAAGTGTGGTGGTGTAAACATAACCAAATACACATGGCTGGAGTGCTCATAGAGCTAAAGAAAACCCAAAGACTGTCACAGCCCTGAACTAATGTAATTTCTTACTATGTGCAAAAGTATCCTTATATTTACTGACAAACATCCCAGTCACTACTCATCAAAGAATCTTATTTTGCACCAGTCAGAACTATTACCAAGTACCACAACTGGACACACACAGACACTGTCAATGAATTGCCCAGGCCTAAGTGACCATCTACAATGCAAACTCTACACCTAAGGCTCATGGAACATAGGACAGGGATAAAGAAGAAGACAGTAATGAATCTCTCAGTTCTCATTAATGAAGCTCCCTCATGCCACGAAGGGCCAGGAACACAAAAGGTCACAAATGGCCAAAGCATAGAGATTAAGAGTCTGCAAAATGCTGGTCCTTGGACAGGACTCCTTTATTAAACTTCACCCACCTAGGGCTCAGGGACCACCACAGAAGAGGGAGCAGAAAGGTTGTTAAGAGCCAGGGAGGAGGTGCAGGACCATATGTAAATAGAGTCCTACAACTTCCTGGGACCTGCTCATATGATTCTATGGCAATGGTGTCAGCACAAGTCCCATGCAAACTCAAGCAGACAAAAACCGAGCATAGAACTGGAGAAATGAACAACAGATCCCAATCTTATCTGAAGAAATATTGGCAACTGATTGCTGCTGGATGAAGAAGAGCTGATCCTAAAACAAGGATTCTAGATAGACTGACTAGACCTCAGTAGATGGACTTGCCCTGGGGAACATCTGTGGACACTGACTTGACACAATGGGCCTTAACAGGAATAACAGAGTATATGGGCTCCGATGGTGGGGGGGGAGGCTATGGGAGGGTGCCGGTGGGGATGGGGGTATAAAGATTATTAACAATGTTTGAGATGTTCTGTATGAAATACACAAAAATTCAATAAAAACAATTTTTTTAAAATCCAAAACAAGTTAAATATTGCCTTATTTCAAAAGGAAAGAATCTAAGCAAAACCTAAGTCCAGCAAATTAGCTCAAGGCTGAACATCTGGGATTCACTCATGATCTTCTGGGCTCCAAAGAATTTTGGCAGCTCCACTTCTCACTCGTCCATCCACAGCACACACAGCTCATCTCTCATGCCCAGGCCAGCTCCATTCCACACTTACTGCTGCCCTTAGTGGTCGTCCCATGGTCCTGGGATCTCCAAAAACCTGAGTCTCCACTGAAACTGAGGCTGCACCTTCACCAGTGGGCTCTTCTAGTCTCTCAGAGAGCAAAGTCTCAGATTCTCTCCATGATCCCTTCAATTCTGGGGGTCTTCACTGCAACTGAGGCTGCACTTTCACCAATGGCCTTTCCTAGCTTCTCAGGGTGCCAAGCCTCAGCTGCTCTCTGTGACTCCTTCATGCTTTTAACACCAGAACCATGCAGGAGACTCTTACACATCACCAAGTCCTGTTTCTAGCTTGAGATAGGGGCCCAGGCACCTTCTGGACCATTGCTTTTGTGTGCTGACCCTGAGGAAATACCTCCCAGACGATTTTACCTCCATGATGCTGGTCTCCTGTTATTTACAGCTGATTTTTCAGCCCCAGCTAACCAGCATCAATTGTCCCAATAAAGCAAAGGTTTCACTTCAGGTTCTGGTCTCTTCTTAATCACAGTTGATTCTTCAGCCCCAGTCGACCAGAAACCACAGATTCTCAATTCAAAATATCATACGAACAGCCCTGATAATCTCCACTTCCTTTTGAAGTTTCACAAACCTTGCATCCATCATCTACAACTCTTTCAGGATAACTGCTCCAAGCTCCACAGCAACAAACTCTAATCACTCAATGGCTTTTCTAGCCCAAAGTTCCAAACACTTCTGTAATTCTTCCAAAAACAACTGGGTCAGGTCTATCACAGCAACAGGCCACTCCTCTGGTACTAATTTTTGTTCTAGTTTGCTTTCAATTGCTGTAACAAAACACTCTAACCAATACCAACTTTGGAAAGAAAGGGTTTATTTGGGTTACATCTACGGGGCCACAGTTTATCACAAAGAGCCCAAGGTAGAAACTCAGGGCAGGAACCTGTAGGCAAGACAGGAGCTGAAGCACAAGCCAAGGAGCAACACTGTTTACTGGCTTGGTCGCCTGGCCTGTGTTCAACCCGCTTTCTTACACAACACAGGATCAGCTGCCCAAGGGTGGCACTCCCCAAAGTGGGCTGGACCCTCCCATATATCACTCAGCAATCAAGAAAATGCCCTACTAACATTGCCACAGGCCAACCCAACGGAGGCAATTCCCCACTCGAGGCTCCCTCAACCTTTGTGTGTCAAGTTGGCAACTAAAGCTCTCCAGCACAACCAGCTAGGCAGTGTGGCTCACACCTCTAATCTCAGCACTAGGGAAGGAGGCTGAAGCATAAGCATCACAAGTTCCAGGTTAGCTTGTATTACATAGTCTCAAAAGCAACAAAGCAACAATAAAACTCTTTACAAAAAAAGGGGGGGGAAGATAGGCAATTACATGGGGAGTGTGTTATATTATAGAATGTATGAAGAAATTAATATGACCAAAATTTTTAAACTGTAAAAATATTAGAAATTCTGCCAGGCATTGTGACACACACCTTTAATCCCAGCACTCAGGAGGCAGAGGCAGGTGGATCTCTGGTGAGTTCAAGGCCAGCCTGGTTTACATAGTGAGTTCCAGGACAGCTGGGGCTACAGGGAGACTGTCTCAAAAAAGACCAAAAAAAAAAATTAGAAATTCCAATTGTTTTTTAATATTGTCTTTTCCCAAATGACATACAATGCATATGCATAATCTTCTGTCATTAAGAACAGTTATTTTTTACTGCTCATACTTTATACTATGCTATCATTTTAATACCTATGGAATACATACCTCTCTCGTTTTTCTAAAATGCATATTTTCTACATAGCCATCTGAAATAGACAAAAGAATGCTTGGATAGGAACTATTATTTGGACACAAACTAATTGCTTGGATAGAAACTAATCACCTTCTGAGTATTCATTTATTACCCAGATAACAAAGTCAAGTTGAAGACTATTAAGACAGCATAGTCGAAAAATGCATTTCCACATGAATATTATAGCAGATTATGCCCTAATCAGAAACCTGAAATAATGTTCATTTGCTCTCTTTTTTACTTTTTTTTTATTGATTTGTGTGTGTGTGTGTGTGTGTGTGTACACATGGGGGCCATGGTGCATATGTGGTTTTGTCAGAGGACAACTTGAAGAAGATGGTCCTACCATGTGGGTCTCGGGAATCAAATTCAGGTCTCCAAGATTGGCAAGAGGTGCCTTTTCCCACTGAGCCATCTCTCAAGTCCCTCTCTTTTGTTTTTAATCTTCATTCACACTACCCAAATTCAGCTTATTCAGAAATAGCTCAGTCCAGAAAGTGCTGGCCATGCAAGCAAGAGGACTTGAGTTCCCAGAGCAAGACAGGGTGGCATACATACATAATCCCAGCACTGGAAAGGCAGAGACAAGTGGGTCTCTGGGGTTGGCTGGCCATCAATCCTAGCCTATCTGGCAAACCCCAAGTCCCAGTGAGAGACCCTGTCTCAAAAATCAAAGTGGACTGCAAGACGACTCACTTGTTAAAGCTTTGTAAACCTGTGTAATCCTGATGATCAGAGTTCAATCCCTGGAACTCACAGATTCACATTAGAAGGAGAGAATCGATTTCTCTCTTCCTCTCCCTCGTCCCTCTCCTCCTTCCCTCACCTCCCCCATCAATGTTAATAATAATAAAACAACTGCTAATGGTAGCTGACTTCTGAGGAACAACACTCAAGGTTGACCTCTAGCACACACACACACACACACACACACACACACACACACACGCATACATGTACCTGCACAGACATCCACATCCATACATCCACATATACAAAGTATAGTGTTTTCAAATTAGTTCCCCATTTTTATCCTTGGAAACAAACACTTTCCACACATAAGCATTCCCTCCATGTTAGAATATTGTTTAAAATCGTTATTTGGCCCTGAGTTAATTTTATGTCCACAAACAATTCATTTAATTTCACATATGAACAGAGAAATAACTCTTTTTCTTCAATACTGGGAAAGAGACCCAGGGCTTCACTTATACTAAATAAGTGTTCTACATTCAGCCCTTATTTTATTAATTTTTCAGATGTCAAAACAGATCTTTCAGGGAAAAAACAATACTCTTTAATTACACTCCACAGATACACAACATGAGGGTTTTTGTTTCTGTTTGTCTTCTAGGGTAATTTGTACCTGTATAAGAGGCTGGCTTTGAAGTCAGACCACTTTCAAATTTAAAACGTGTTAGCAGTGCATTCACAGCTAATTACATGGGAAGTGTCTGTACTTCATTCCTATCTTGCTGCCATGCTACTTAATGAATGTGACTCTATCAGTATCTTTTTATTCTCAAAATAAAAGCTAGGCATATACAAAAATACCATTTTTCTCTGCTTCTACCATGACTATAAAATGTTGATAAAATCTGGGCAACCATATCAAAATCAACTCTTGGGAAGCTTCCTCCCTTGCTTCCTCCTGATCTGAAGAAAAAAAAAAAATGTCAGACAAAATCACATGGTAGCTGGTCAGAAACACAAATCTCTGACCCCACCCTCCATCTCCTGACTCACAGTTGGCCTCCAGAGGTGCCCTGCAGCAGGTGTTCAAGGTCATCTGCTTGTTAAAGCTTGAGAAGTAGGGGTCTAACAGTGAAGTAGAAGACAGTATGATACTCTCTCTCCTCTAGTTGTTGAAAACTGAAGAAAATCTATAGTCAACAATGAATAAATCATTCCTAGAGATTGTTGGTAACTCTTTTAATTAAATCAGACCTTTGGGGGGCAGGAGAGATGGCTCAGTGATTAAGAACACTGGCTACTCTTGCAGAGGACCTGGATTCGATTCCCAGCACACTCATGGAGGATAACAACCTTCTGTATCTCCAGTTCCAGGGGAATTCAACACCCTCTTCTGACCTCCTTGGGCATTGCACAAAACAGGAACACTTCCATACATGCAAGCAATATACTCATATGCACAAAATAAAAAATAAAATATTAAATCAGATCTTTCCTCAATGATAAGAACAAATGCATGAGGCTGTTGCTTAGAACCAGTGACAACATTTTCACTGCCCTACCAAAACTAGGTATTTTTTACTGTTTTTATGTTGTGTGTATGTGTGAGTTTTTGTCTGCATGTATGAGCACCACGTGCATACCTGGTGCCATGGATGCCAGAAGAGTATGTGAGCTCCCTTGAAACTGAAGTGACAGGAGGTTGTTGGCCACCGTGTGAGTGCTGGGAACTGCTGAGTCCTCTTGAAGAGAGCCATCTCACCACCCCATCAGAATTAGGTACTTGTAATAAATAACATGCTTAAAATAGATGCTTAAAATAGGATCATCTGTTCTCCATTCTCTGTTAAGAAAGCAGTCTTGGGCTGAGTGTAGTGGTGTACACCTTTAGTCCCAGCACTCAGGAGGCAGAGGCAAGCGGATCTCTGTTAATTCCTGGCTAGTCATCCTGGTCTCCATAGCAAGTTCCAGGCCAACCAGAGCTACATGGTGAGACCCTGTATCAAAAAAACAAAACAAAATTTAAAAAAATTAAAAATAAAAAGAAAGAATAAAGCAGTCTTCCTAAGGACTTTTCCTATCCTCTTCAACATACAGAGATGAAATCTATTTTTAATTTTTCCAAGTTAAATGTTTTAAAGTACCTTAACAGAATCTCAACTGAACAATTTCAGGAATCATTTATTTGCCTTAAAAATAAAATGTGCTTGTTTGATACAAATAGCTCCTATCACAGTCCCTGAACTCACAGCAGCTGATACTGCACCTGGAAAGTGGGGTCTTCAGACTTGCCATAATGACTCTCATAAGAAAATATCAAATTACAGCCTCCTGGAAATTTGTTAAACAATTTTACTCACAAAAGCACAATTTATACAACTTTCTAGAGGTGTATCCAGTATGTAACATGGTCCACCTGTACTTAACTTGAGCTCTGTCAGTGTATGGATGGTTAAACAAGATGTTTTCTGTATAGACTTAACTATAACCTAACCCAAAAGTGCTCTGGGAAAAACTTTATCCCTCTACAATTATAGCCTTGTTCTAAACAGAGTCCTTAAGTAAATTAAATCTTTAGGAAAAGAGACTTTTTGTTTGTAAGGAAAGAAATATTTCCTAAATGCTAGGGAATGTTTCCTTGAGAAACTGTTTATTGTGCTGCAAATCTATTTATGTTACTATAAACACCTTTCTTGTGAGAGGGGATGCAGTCCCCCCTTATTTACATTGTAATCAGCACTGAATCTGGAAAGTTCTACTCCTACTTCCCATACCTGGATTTCCATGCCATTCTACTGACAGTCTACATTTGTTTATTACAATCCATCCATTACATGGACCTTAGGTACATAATAAGCACTACAATTCACAAGCTTATTCACTAATGAGTGGTGGTTTTTGCTGTGTCAACTAATCAAGCTAAAGTTACTATTCCCAGAATCTTCTTTCTGTGTGATTCCAGTTTTAATTGCCCAAAAAGATTTGAAAGCAGAACACTGCTTTAGTAATGGAGCAATGCTTTAGAGTGGGCAGTATGGCTATTCTGGTGGGCTCAGGGTTATCATGTTCTGTTCCTATTCCTGTTCAAATTTAAAAGCTGGGTCTCTCAGTAAACAGGTCCTCCAGGTCCAACAGTGACAGAAATGGTGAGTACAATGAGGCACAGCTTCCCACAGACCCTTTCTTTATCTCATGATGGCTTCTCACACCAACTAAATCAAGGCTTCAAAGACACTCTAGCTTCTCTCCTAGACCTTTCTTCCCCCGCCCCCCCCCAAAAGCTGAAGATTTAATTTCTGTTAAGTTCCTTACTTTATAACTTACTACAGTTTACCTTCCATAATTAAACTCTAATTCTCAACATGTAGTTGGCTAGACCTGGATTTAAGTGACTCCTTTCCATTAAAAATAGGATGTATCCAAAAGGAAATGGAAAAGCAAATTTTACCTTCTGATGTTCTGCTGACAGAGTAGGGCCTGGGTATTAGTTGTCCTCCAAGACACAACATGACACAACACAACACAACAACAACAACACACACACACACACACACAAACAGACACGATAATATTTGACTCTACATTTTTTCTTAACTAGAACTTTTCTGTCCTGGCTTTATTGACACACAATGGACATTTTTAAAATCATATATTTAAAGTGACACTATTTAATTACGTTCTGACATAAATGTGCTGCCAGAACACCATCAACACCACCAAGATAATACATCCACATCCATCAACCCTAAAAGTGTCCTGGTTTCCCTTGGTAATCCCTTCCCTTCTCTGTCCTATTCCATCTCCCATATCCAGGCAATCATGGATCCATTTTCTATCAATATAATTACTCAAAATTTTCTGAAAATTTTTATATATGGAATACATATAACATATTGTTTGGATCTAGCAGGTTTTTTTATGTGCATATCTGCATATTTGTGTGGGGGAATGTGCATGTGAGTGCATGTGACCATTGCCAGAGGCTTCTGATTCATGTGGAGCTGGAGTTACATGCAGTTGTGCGTACCAGGAATTGAACTTGGGTCCTCTGCAAGAGCAGTACTTTCTCTTAACCACTGAGCCATATCTCCAGCCCAGTGTTTAACAAATATTTTCATATAGGCTGTGGTTTATCGTCTCTAGCTTTTGGAAGAACAGAAATGTCCCATTTTCTCTAACTTTATGCTCACTATAATTTTCCTATAACTGCCATAAAAGTACCAAAAACAGCACTGAAAACAAATCAAAAACAAAAAAAGTAACCATTCACCCTGGAAGCTCTGTATCGATTAATGTGCCAGGAGAGCCAGAACCCTTCAGAACCCCTCAGAACCCCTCTGGAAAGCTCTCGGGTAGAATTTCCAACTCGTCTAGCTTCTGTTAGTTGCTAGCAACCCAGAATATTCCTTATTTGTAGCAGTATAATCATAGTTTCTGCCTTCATGTTCTCATGATCTTCTCCCCTGTCTCTGTCCCTCTGCATCAAAAACAACAGGTATAGGATTTAGAGCACAAACTAATCCATGATGACTTCATCTTGACTTGATTATATCTACAAAAGGCCCCATTTCCAGATAAAGTTACATACGTTCAAATGTGCTTCGGGTTAGAAATTCAACATATACTAGAGGACACAATTCATAACAGTCACCAGATTTTAGTGTTTTCTTAAAAGTATATTGTTGCAGTCAGGTGTGATGGTGCACACCTTTAATCCCAACACTCAGGAGGCAGAGGCAGGTAGATCTCTGCAAGATTGAGACCAGGCTGTTGTACATAGTGAGTGCCAGGTCACCTGGGGCAACAGGGAGACCCTGTCTCAAAAAGAACAACAACAACAAAAAGGACATATGTTTTGCTAACTGTCGAAGTTTTGTGTGTGTGTGTGTGTGTGTCAAAGGGGACATTATAGATATTTCTCAATCTGCCTCTCAATTTTGCAATGAATCTAAAATTAATCTTTTGGGGATGGAGAGATGGCTCGGTAGCTTAAGAGCACTGGCTGCTCTTGCAGAGGACCTTTTGTTTAGGGGGTGATGTTTGTTTGCTTGTGTTTGTTTGTGATATGGTCTCACTATGTAGTCCTGGATGGCCTAGAACTCAAAGAGATCTGCCTACCTCTGCCTCTGCTAGGATTAAAGGTGTGCACTTCCACACCAGGCTTTTTATTATATATTCTTTCAAAATCGGAGTTAAAAATGGTGTGGGGGTGTGGGGCCTGGGGGCTAGGGTGTGTGTGTATGTGCACACACTTGCATGTGCTTATGTGTACCATGACATCCATGTGGAGGTCAGAGGACCACTCTGTGGAGCTGTTTCTCTCCCTCTGCCTTCGTGGTAGAGTATTACCTTCTGTGCCATCTTGACACCTCCAAACTTAGTTTAAAATAGCAGCAGTCATTTAACTCTATGTCTTGGTTTCAGAGTGATGAATTCAGGAAGGTACAAGTGGGTCATTCTGTATTAGAGGTTCTTACATAATTCTAGTCAGTAGGTAGCTAGGATAGAGGGGAGGCTTAGGGATCATCTCTCTAATGCTTGTTTTTCCCACACGCTCTCTCCTCAGAACAGGAAGACCTCTCAATTGCTGTACATTTCACAATTCAGCACTGCATTCCAACAAGAAACAAGCTTTGCTGCCTTTTGTGACTCCGCCTCAGAAATCACAGAGCATCATTTCTGCAGTGAACTACTGGCTTAAAAAGTCACCCAGCTTCAAAAAGCAGAAACATACAAGCCATCTTTCAGTGACAGAACTGTAAAATATCAAACAGATGAAACATAAAATGTTACAGAAATATTTTAAAGGTGCATTTTGCCTCAGAACCCACTACAGGTTTCCCTTGAACTTACAACTTCAACTAGCTGCTTAGTTCAAATTAAAGGCAACAGAGGACAGGAAAGATTGCTCAATGGTTAAGAGCACTGACTGTTCTGGCAGAGGATCTAGGTTCGATCCCCAGCACCTACATAGTGGCTAAAAACCATTCATTCCTCCAGTTCCAGGGGATCTGACACCATCTTCTGACCTCTGCAGACACTGCATAAAACAAGTGCACTTACACATATGCAAGTAATTTGCACATACACGTAAAATAAAAATAATAAATAAAATTGTTTTCAAATGAAAGGCAGGCTACAGACTGAGGTATCTCACCCTCCTCTTGTCTCTGCCAACACTATTCTCCTACTTGACTCCCATAGTCTAGTATGAAGTACTAACGTCAGTCCTGCAGGTGTTCTTTGTTATAGAAAGCATATTCAGAAAAATTACTTAGCATTAATCATATAGTAAAATTAATGGCAATTTTCTGACTCCCAGATGCATCATTTTCTTTTTCACATTTATTTATATATATATATTTATTTTATGTGTATATGTTTGAGTTCATGTGCATCATGTGCAGAAACCCACAGAGGCCTGAAGAGAGAATTAGACCACTGCAACTGGAGTTACAGGAAGTTGCAGGCCACCATGTAGGTGCTAGAAAGAGAACTTTGTACTTTGCAAGAGCAGAAAGTGTTCTTAATCACTAATCCATCTCTCCAAACCCCAGATATATCATTTTTTACTTCTTCCATTCCAACATTCTCCCTTTGATTAATGCCCCAAAACTTAGGCTTCATTTTAGTCCTCTCAATAATTTTTCTTTCTTTTTTGTATGTATGATGGAACTATGCATGCTGTGTTTGTATGTGTACATGTGTGTATGAATGTCAATGTGCACACTGTGGAGACCAGGGTGTCTTCTACTGCTCTTTACATTATTCCCTTGAGACAAGTGATTTCACTAAGCCTGAAGCTTGCCATTTTGGGGAAACGGGGTAGGAAAATTCAAGAATTATGGTCTATGCTATCTATTCTTAAGTTTAAATGTCAAGATACTGTAATATATGTAATGATACATCACAAATCTTTATTCAAAAACACCATCTTATGCACCTCATTTCCTTCAAAATTCTCTATAAAATCTAATGGAAAATAAGCTAAATTCCACATAATAAATATTGATGGAATGCTGAATATATACTAGGCCTTCTCCCCTAAGTTGAATCACAAAGACAAATAAGACAGAGTCACTTTTCACATATTTAAGCATCTAAACATGAAGGCAAACTTATCAGCAACCAAAACTAGAACTTGCCACGGAAACCATCCATCATTAAGACAGAAGACTCAGTTAAACCACCACAAAAAAAGAGGCCTTTGCTATGAGAAAGTATATATACAAAAAGAAAATGAAGATAGGCCTTTGAAAGCAATCACATAAGCAAAAATATCATGGGACACAACACAAAGAAACCACAAATGTAGGGGCTGGAGAGGTGGCCCAGCAGTTAAAAGCACATACTGCTTTCACAGTGGACCTAAGTTTGGTTCCTAGCACTCATGAGGTGCAGCTCACAAGCACCTGTAACTTCAGCTCTGGGGGATATGACAACCCCTTCTGGCCTCCACAGACACTTGCACTCATGTGCACATACCTACACATAGACACACACACACAATTACACATAAGTAAAAATAAAAATTAACTCTTTAAAAGAAGAAAAAGAAAGAATGAATGTTCATAGAGATGGAAATGCTAATTGCCCTGATCTGGTCATTACACACAGAATACATGTGCAAATTACCATACTGTATGTATGGCACAAATACAAATATATACACAAATGTTATGTGTTGTTTAAATACTGCAAAAACAGGTGCTGGGGATGTGGCTCAGTTGGTAGAGTGCTTGCTCAGCATACATAAGGCCCTGGGTTTGATGCAGGCACACATAAAACCAGGTGTGTTGATGTGCCCCTGAAATCTTAGCATTCAAGAAATCAAGGCAAAAGGTTCACTGTTAGAGGTCATCCTTGGATATGCAGCAAGTTCAAGATCAGCCTGAACTACATGAGATCCTATCTCCAAAAGAACTATCAAAAATAGATAAAATAAGATTTATGGCATTATGATCATAGAGTAAAGAGACAACTGATGGTTGCAAAAAGTATTGACAAACCATGTATCTCCAAAGCAGCTAATCTCCAAAATCTGTATGGAACTCCAACAGGTTAACAGCATGAAACAACAACAACAAAAATACTTTGTTTAAAATGGGCAAAAGACTTGAACAGACATTT
>NW_008348580.1:742957-757414 GCF_000622305.1 Nannospalax galili | reverse complement strand
CAGGGAGATACAAATTAGTACCATGATGAGATTACTTTACTGCAGTCAAAATAAGCATTAGCAGAAAGATAAGGAATATACATTGTTAGGAGTATAGAGAAATGGAACCATTATATAGTGGAATGTAAATTGGGGCAGCCATTATGGAAAAGAGTATGGAGGCTCCTAAAATATTATTGATCCAGAGGAAAAAAACAGAGCTGTATATTCCCAATAGCCAAAATCTATAGTCAACCTAAGTGTACACTGGTGAATAAAAAAAAAGTGTTATATATACTCAATGGACTATAACTCAGCCTTTAAAAGAAGGAAACCCTATTACTTATAGCAACTTAGATGAACCTGAAGGATGTTATATTAAGTGAATGCCAGACCCAAAATCCATCTACCACATGATCTCACTTGTATGTGGAATCTAAATGAGGTGAATTCATAGAAAACAGAATAGAATGGTGGTTACCAGGTCCTTGGGGAGGAAGGAGGCAGTTAGGAACTACTGCTCAAAGGATATAAAGTTTCAGTTAAACAAGAGGAATAAGACTAAGAGATATATTGCACAAGAGGTGACTGCAGTTAATGATTATATTATATTTTGAAAATTACTAAGAGTAAACAATGAGCACGCTTATCACAAAAAATGCTATGTGAAATATATATGTTAACCAGTTCAATTTAGTCATGCCACAATATACATATATTTAAATATCTTGTGGTATACCCAAAATATATACAATTGTATACAATTTGTCAATTAAAAGTTTTTAGAACCAGGCATGTTGGCACCAATCTGCAGTCCTAGACTTAAGAGATACAGACAGTAGAACCAGGAATCCAAAGTCATCCTCAGCTGCATGGCAAGTTCAAGGTCAAACATGAGGCACTAACTAAACCAAATAAATTTATTTTAAGGAAGCAGAAAACCTTGATGGAACCCATTTCTGTAATAGTAACTGGCCATGCTATACAAAATTATCTGAGGAAAGGTCATGTGGAAGTAGAAAAACTAATGAATTCAAGTCCAAGAAAGGAGGGCCCAGTACAGTACAATGTAGATGGAATGATAAATCAAACATAAGAGCATCCAGTTTCAAACAGACTGAAAAGGGGAGAATAATCAAAGCATTCTGTCAGAGTGAGAACACACAGAAGTTGGTGAGGACCATGTGTCAAAGACAAACAGATCAAAGGCTAAAAGAGGAAATAAACCAAGAGACAGTGATTTTAAACGTACTTTCTGCAAAATTTTGGTTAATTATAGAATAGCATTCATAAATGGCATACTAAGTAGCAGAGGAGGGCTGAAGACATAATCATGAACTCAAGGAGAATGCCTTGTTATTCAGACAATACCCTTATTCCTTTTCTCCTGTCTGACAAAATCGGAATGGAGAAACCAGAGAGCCACCAACATCAGGGAACAAGAAACTTTAAAAACAATGTCATAAAAAGAGGCAATGGAGCTGGAGAGATGGCTCAGCAGTTAAGAGCATGGATTGCTCTTGCAGAGGATCCGAGTTCGATTCCCAGCACTCACACGGTAATTAACAACCATCTATAACTCTAGTTCCAGGGCATCTGATATCAGCCTTCTTCGAACCTCCACAGGCACTGCACAGCACAAATGCACTTACCCACATGCAGGCAATACACTCACATAAAATTAAAAAATAAATACTTTTAAAAAGAGGTAACAGAATAAAAATGGAATCTGTACAATACATATATAACAGCAAAAACAAGAATTGGCAAGGGATAAGGTAAGAATCTCAAGAGGCCAGGCTATCAGTTGTAAAATACAAACATTCTATTTTGATGAAGAATTTCTCATTTATTCACGCTTACTTTGCCTGTTGCACTGTTTCCTATGCCTCTCATGCAGATGTCTGAAAGAGCGCGAGTTTCGTTATACCAACAGCTGGTGAGTTTCTTGCTTTTATAGCCTCACCTTGAAAGACCCATGTTACAGGTTAGCAGCAAACCAGGCATGTAACATTAGAGTATCTCCAAGCATTAATTGTTCACACTAACTACTAGTACTAGATACCATCTAAGTCTCACCCCATGCTGTCCATCTTTTAACTGTTCTTATAGGAGATGAAATGTCCTTAGGGTATACCTTCACAATTTCAAAGTCAATGAGACTAAGCATTTCTGTTTTGTCTCTAAAAAAAAAAAAAATCAAAGGACAGGTTGGTGTAAAGTCATTTGCCCCATGAATGCAGAGTGATTAGCAAGCATTCCAGAGCATTTTGACTAGAAAGCAAGCTCTTACTTGCCTCTACAGCCTATCCATCCTGTGCAGTTTCCAGAGTCATTATCATCAAGTAAATTCCAATTTTTAACCTTTTCACTATTAAACAACCACACAAAGCCAGTCTTCACTGAAACATGTTAGTATAAGGATATAAATTTCTAACTTTGACTCATTTCCAGTTATTACGCATTCCAAATCACACACCAAAATTTTAATGAACTTTCAAATTTACATTTATGAAAACAGACCTTGGCACATGTAAATGGGTTATTTTGCCATATCAGTTTTCAAAAGGTGCCTTATAGGTAAAATGATTCTGAGCGGTCTTCTGTCACTCAAGATGAACTCTACAAAAGAACTAAGTGTTCTTACTCTTACACTAATTTATTATACATTGGTTTTACTCAGCACATGGTAAGCATATGGGAAAGAAAAGTGTATCTGGAAGCTGTTAGAACTGCATGTAATCAAATTCCACCAGTAGAAACCTAATTAGATTAAATGGAAATTAAAGCAGTGGTTAATCACTTGCCTTTTAAGACTAAAAAGAAAATATGCCATAAAAATGAATTCTTTTCAAACACATAAAATTAATTCTCTTTGTTCCAAATCAATGCTTACTGTATACTTAGTTGACAGTAGCAGGAGTGCAAAGCTTTACTGGCTAAATGGACCCTAGTTTAATACTAAAATTAGAAGGAAATTTAAAGACACTATCTATTTTGGGCAAAAATTTCTGTTCCTTAAAACATCACTGAAGCAGTGAGTTGATCTTTGTGAAAGAGGAAAGGGGTAAGTTGAATCCATACCTACAAGTTCATGTGTGTAATCTGTTCATTGTGCATTTTTAGCAATCTGGTTTGGGGGAGAGGAGGGTAGGGGGATTGTTTTTTTGGTTTTTGGTTTTAGTTTTTAGCTTTATAAGACAAGGTCTTGCTGTGTAGCCAGGCTGGACTCATAATCATGACCCTCCTGACTCAGCGTTGGGATTAAGGAGCAACCTACTTACCTTAATGGCATCAAAAGAATACAGATATATAATGAAAACCTAAATATTTCTTGAACCTAAAATTGCCTGCTCCAAGTAACCTGTGTCTACACTTAAAACTTCTACCATGTAAAAAAACAAACAAACAAAAAAACAATAGAGATACTTGAAAAGAGATACTTAATGAACCAGCAAGATGGCACAGCAAGTAAAAACACTTGCCACTAAACCTGAATTCAATCCAGGGATCCACATAGTAGAAGCGTTCCTCTCCTGTCACACACAGGCAGTGGCACATGTGCACACATATAAACACAAATAAATGTAAGTTGATTTAGCACTATATTAGTATATTAGTACAATATTAAACAGATATTTACAATAAGTTCAATTTTATGTACTTTTCTTCAGTGTGCTCCCCTTCCCTCCCAAATTTGACAATGTAACACAGTGATCAAAACCAAATGAATCTCATGTTCACAGCTATAAGATTTCTCAAGATTGCAATTTCTCCTACCCATGCATGTAAGATTTTGCTGATGAACCAAACCAAGCTGATTATCTTCCTTAAAGACAGAACAATATTAAGAGGAAAAATAACCAATCACATAATGTCATGCAGTCTATCACCAAAATAAAAAAAAATAAAGAACCACAACTCATTAGGCCAAGAACAGATGTCAATTGGTTTAATAGTTTAATTGATAAAATCAGCATTAAAAATTTACAGTATATTCTATAGTAAGAATATATGATCATTCCAAAGTATATAAAGATCAAGAGTAGACATTAAACTACAATACATAAAAAAAAAAGAATAAAAGGCCAGTCCTGGTGGCTCCCACCTGTAATCCAGCACTTGGGAGACTAAATCAGGCAAGTTCCAGGCCAGCCTGGACTATAGTATGAGAAGAGATGAGTGGGGAATATAAACAAAAGCATCTTGCATAAGAAAAAGAGACAGGTTATACTGGTAAACTGAATTATATTCACATTTACAGTCTCTGTCACAGAACACACACCACAAACAGCATACACCACACACACCATACACCACACACATACACCATATACACACATACACACCATACACTACACACATACACATACATTTACCATCTACCAAACACACATAAACACATACACCCACACACACACACACACACACACACACACACACACACACACATACAAAGGCTTTATGTCAATGGATCATGGTAAAATAGTTCAAGGTTTACTATCGACCACAACAGTAGTACCATGCTCTTGAGACCATCCTAAATTTAAAATATGTACAGCTTTCCTATCACAAAGTTCATGTACTGGTATTAAAGCCATGTAAATAGAAAAGTCACACAACACTGGAACAAATGGGATGCTGACAACAGACCTATCCCCTCACCTCCCACATACCACCCTTCCTCCTCTGAAGAAAAATGTCTTCAGTCTTACCACTTTGTTTTCATAAACACTTTGCATCATGTACACACAAGAGACCCGTCCACTAAAGGCAGAATGAAAGTGTTTACACATGTCAGAAGACAGGTGAGGATACAATCCCAATGCCTATACTATCATCCCACAATGTAGAGACCTAAAGAGAAGAATTATTTTTAATATTTTATTTATTATTTCTATTTTATGTGTATAAGTGTTATGCCAGCATGTAGGTAAGTACATCCATGTCATGCAATGCCCACGGATGACAGAAGAGGCTGTGGGATCCCCTGGGACTGGAGTTATGGACAGTTGTTAGCTGCCATGTGGGTGCTGGGATTCAAACCTGGGACTTCTGCAAGAACTTCAGTGTTCTTAACCACTGAGCCATCTCTCCAGGCCCCGAGAAGAAATTCTAGTCAACAAAACTCCATAGCTTTCAGGAGGAACTGAAAGTAAATCTTGGAGGTAAAGAATGAAGACAACAAAATATTGATAAAAGATCCAGGCAACAGAAAGGACTAGACACAGATAAGCACTCAAACTATTTAACTCACTAAGACTGTATACAATTTAAGCTTACATAAACTAGCCTCTTTTGAAACAAAATGAATATTTTTTTTAATTTTAGCTCAGTTGGCTAGTTATGTTTTGTATGTTCACTAAAGCAAATATGAAAGAACTACACTTAGATCCCACAGGTCCCAAAGGATCTCAATTTTACTATACTTGAACAATTTCTATTTTACATCACCATAACTCAAATGGCTACATTTCTGTGTCCTCAAAGAACTCATGACAAAAGAATGATTTCATTTAAAAACAAAACTCATCTTTAAAGTCTGGTAATTGCTTGGAGAGCAACAGTAAAGATTCAATAAGGAATTGCAATCCAAAAGCCAATGGGAATGAGGATAAGAGCTCTATTCTTTTCATACAGGAGCAATATGCAATATCTTGGAAAGCCCCAGTTTTCCAAGTGTATGCAATACCCACATGAACATCATCACTGCTTGGGCTCTTCAAACCCTCCCCACTCAGAGCACAGAAGTGCCCTTATATCTAGTAGCACATACCACTGAAGTCTGCCTACCTTCCTGGCAATCTAATTCATCTTCTTTTTTGGTTTTTTGTTTTGTTTTTTGAGCATGTCTAGTATGAGCAATATACTCATTAAAATGCATGCTGAAATGAAAGGCCTATTTTCTCTATTCAAGTCTCAGATGAAATGCAGTAAGACAAAGTGTTTGTGGTTTTATTTATAAATCTCCTTTGTCTCTGGACAAATGTGTTTGTCACTTCCTAATTATACCTGTAATGACTGAGCCACAGACACACTCAGGTGCTGAGAAACAGATGCTCCTTTGAGTTTGCTGGAGATGTGACACTCTCCTACCTCACTCCTTCTCCTAAAAAAGTCTACATTAATAACTGCACTTAAGGTTTTTGTTGCTTTAGGCATAAATAATTAAAATACTGTGTAATACTATGTTTAAAATAGCCTGGAAAGGTAAAATTAATTATGCCACAGCTCAGTCACTTCTGCTATGAACATAATAGCTTATCTCTCACTAACAAAATGTGTGTTCTATTTCATGTATATTGTTGAAAACAGATTGCAATTATTTTCATTAGTACTATGGATTTTTGTTTTGTATTCTGCTAAATGATCTGAATAATTTGGGGGGAGGATTCTTTTTGAAACAGGGTCTCCTGTAGCCCCAGCTGGCCTGAAACTTACTGTGTAGACCAGGCTGACCTCAAACTCACAGAGATCAGACTGCCTCTGCCTCCAAGTGCTGGAATTTAAGGTGTGTGTGTGACCACGCCCAGCTATGATCTGAATAATTTTTATTATTGTAAACAGAACTACCAAGAACAGTGCAGAGCAATGGTCAGGCTACAGAGATTTTTAAAATCGAAGTTCAAATATGCTCCTTACTGGTAAGAAACAGAATTTAAGAAATATAAACAAAAGTGTATAAATAGATATTCAGCCATGCCAGTAGGAAGAAATACACATTCAAAGATTAATTTGAGGAGCAGTAGGATGGCTAAGTGGTTAAGGGTACCACCAGGCCTGAAAACACCTGAGTTCAATCCCCAGAACCAAAAGAGAGAACTGGCTCATGTAGGCTGTCCTGTGACCTCCACACACATGCTGTGCTTGCACAGTATAGCACCTGAGTAGTGCCTTACCCCCACCACCACTAGCGCACACACACACACACACACACACAATGTTAGAAAAGTTTTTTTTAAATATCAATTTGGGGGCTACAGAATGAATCAGCAATTAAGAGTACTGGCTGCTCTTGCAGGACCCAGGTTCAGTTCCCAGCACCCACATGGCAGCTAACAACCGACTCCAGTTCCAGGGGAATCTGATGACCCATTCTGATCTCTATGGGCACTACATGACATGAGTCTACTTACACACATGAAAACAAAACACTCATACCATAATTTTTTTAAAAGACGTGTCAAAGGTTGGTGACTGTTAATAAAGATGGAGTGCTGTGAGGAGTGTGCATTGTCACTTACTACTTGATAGGAAAGAGTAAAAGAGCACATAATCATCAGGAAGGTTACATGTCTTTTAATCAAAGAACTCCACTGTTAGTGTTTAACAACTGAAAACATCAGTATTTACAGGTATATAATCAGGGATAATCATCCATTACTGTTCAGAAGAATAAGACTTGAAAATGTGGTCTCCATCAATATGAAAAGCCTGGCTAAAAAAAAAAAGAAAAATCACAGTAAGTCTCTCTACAGACCTTAAAAATAATGAACTATGGGGCTGAAAAAAGGGCTCATTGGTTAAGAGTGCTTGCTGCTCTTCAATAGGACCAGATTTCAGTTCCTAGTACCCGTGGCAGCTGGTTTACAAGCACCTGTAACTCCAGTTCAAGGGCATCCAATGCAGTCGTTTGACTTCTGTGAACACCCACTGTACAGTGGGGTACACACACAGAAACACATCCGTGAACATAAATGCAAACTAAAGATAAATCTTTTGAAAAATGAAACATGAAACAAGGGCATTAAAAACAACAAAGTATGCTTATTTATGACCTCCCCCCCAAAATAACTGAAAGCATAAGTTCGTGCAGGATGCTTACAATACACCATCTCACTTACTATTAATAGTAGCATAGGCAGAACTTCATACTGTAACATGGCTTAAACCACTGGCACCATTAAATGCATCATATACAGAGACAGGTATCACAGATACCTATATCCACCAATTACCTGCTGAAGAGCAAAGAAAGGTGAAGTTTACAAGATTGACAGGTACACAGCTGAAGTCAGAACAACACCACTAACCACCACAGACATCAGCCACCAATCCACTACATCTTTGAGCAACTTCAGAATTCGACTATCACCTCAGAGTTGTGAAGAGAACCTTCCTGCCTTCCCTAGCTCAAAGGGGCAGAAAGTATAACTACTTTGCCAAAGGAAAAAATCTTTAAGACCAACCTGAAGAAGTACACGGGTCTCTGCCTACCCTTTCTTACTTTAGTACGTCAAGTTTTCAAAAGTATTCCTTTAACAAAAAATTAAAATATTTATCCCTGTGCTGGATAGCTTTAATGTCAACTTGACTCACCTGGGTTAAGGGAGGCTCAATTGGGGAATTGCCTCCATTGGACTGGCCTGTGGCCATGTCTGTGGGGCATCTTCTTGATTGTTGAGTGATGTGGGAGGGCCCAGCCCACTGTGGGTGGTGCCACCCCTGGGCAGGTGGGCCTGTGTTACATAAGAAAGCAGGCTCAGCAGGGGCCAGGGGAGCAAGCCAGTAAGCAACATTCCTCCATATCCTGTGCTCCAGTTCCTGCCTCCAGGTTCCTGCCCTGAGTTCCTACCTTGGGCTCCCTGATGAACCTAGGAGATGTAGACAAACCCTTTCCTCCCCAAGTTGGTAGTGGTTAGAGTGGTTTGTCACAGCAAATGGAGAGACAAACTAGGACAATCCCCATCCCTCCATTTCCCTCAGGAAAAAATACTGAGGTTTGGTCTACTTCCAAGAAAAAAAAAAGCTTCAAGGGTATATTATTTTAGGGGCTATTGGGGCAATAGATGTTTCTCCCTATCTAGCTCATGGTCTAAAATTCCATTAGTCAACATGTTTTCATTCCATAATGGGTTTTTCTTATAAGTTTAAACAGCAACAGCATATCACTATGAATTGGTAGTATCAGCTACTTGCCTATTGGCATATCCTTACCTTTAACCCATGATCTTCAAATCATGACACCAAGACCATCAACACATCAGTGCCACCTGGGAACTTGGAAATGCACACTCATTCACACACACCTCAAAATGGGGTTAAAACAATATTTCCAGCTTATTCTCATTCTGATACCTACTGAAGTTTCAAAACCACTGCCCCAAACTATCTACCTATACAGTATTTGTGTCCTTCACACTTGTGAATTTTAATAGTAACAATGCTGTTTCCATAACACAACATGTAATGATATCATTAAATGAGGTCCCTGTTAGATTATTTTTAATGGTCTTGATTTTGTTTTCAACAAATTCTGTTTCCAGAATCCAGTAACTGAGGTTACCAAAATAGCTATGACCACTGATGAAACAGCTTCCAACTGCACCATCATCAACAAAGCACAATACAAATCCCTCCCCATATTAAGCTTGCAGTTCACAGTGCCCATCTCCTTAGAGTTCCTACTGTCTATAGAATCTGCCTTTTTGTATCTCCTGTAAAATGATTTTATGTAAGTACATGTATACATGTTCTGCTATAAAGAACAGCAACATGGAGAGAGGTAGTAGGAAAACATCAGGAAGTGGGCAAAGGAGATGATCAAACATCTACTATACATTTGGTTCTGGTGGAAGAGCAAAGTGGGTTCATATTTCTCTCCAATTTGGCCTTGAGGTCTCTCTAAACAGAGATTGTACAGTCTAGTGTTGCCCTAACAGGGGCTCCAGGAGATGTACCTATGGATACGTCTTTATCCTATCAGACAGCATTATGTCTAAGTGTCTGACCGGTGGTTTGATGTTCCTACCATAAAAAATGGATTTTTATTGGCAGACACCCTTATGGCTCTTGTCTGGCCCATATCCAACTTATTCCTGCCATAACCAAAACTCTCTAAGGAAAATTTGACTGGGAGAACAATTAGGTCTGAGCACATTAATTCAATGAAACACAAAAAAGACAACACAACAGAAACGCATGGAATAATGGACAGGTTTTTACTCACAGATCCACGAGAGAAGCAGGGTTACTGATGAGGCCCGATGGAAATGTCACAGAAGCAATGAGTTCAACCAGCAAGTGGGGAGCCAGAGAAAGTGACAGGCTGAGTCCTTTATCAAAGTCCAGGGTATATCACCCAAGCAAGTTTCCTGTCGGGGCTTCAGAGTAAGCAGGCACAAGTTCTATGAGACCACACTGACTGACTGAGATAGATTACTGTAGTAAATATGCACAGTCCAAGCAGGGTATAGGAGTCAGTTAAGCAAGTTATTATCTGTCTATCCCAGCTGAAGGTGGTCACCAGGAGATAATTACATAAGGCAGATAGCTGGATGGACCTCATTTACAAACCAGGAGGGGATGGAGACTAGAAACTATGTTGAGGCTGATGAAGCCCTGCTTCTGCTTTGAAAAAGTTAAACCTAGAATCAGAATAGATGAGATGAATGACTCAGTGGTTGTTCTTTCAGAGGACCAACTTCAGTTCCAAGCACCCATGTACGGTGGCTCACAACTGCCTGTAATGCCAGCTCCTGGGAGATGGGATGCCTCGGGCCTCCTCTAGCACTTGCACTCACAGACAGATACACACAAATATACACATAATTTTAAATAAATAAATAAATAAATAGCCAAGCATGATAGTGTACACCTTAAATTCCAAAACTCAAGAAGCAGAAGCAAGCAGATCTCTGAGAATTTCAAGCCAGCCTGATCTACACAGCAAGTTCCAGGAAAGCTAGGGCTACACAGTGAGACCTTGTCTCAAAATGGATGGATGGATGGATGGATGGGTGGATGGATGGATGGATGGATGGACGACAAACAGACTGATGAAACTTTTGACCGGGCATGCTGGCACACACCTTTAATACCAATACTCGGGAGGCAGAAGCAAGTGTATTTCTGTGAGTTCTAGGCCAGACTGGCTTACATAACCAATTCCAGGCTACCCATGGCTAAATAGTGAGACCCTCTCTCAGAAAAAAAAAATTCTCTAAAAATCACTTCAGGGTTCCTGGGCATCGCTTTTTAAATATAAGGTGACTCTAAGTCTGAGTGTAAGGTAATACTGACTGTAAGGGAAAAGGAAAGTGGTTATGGTAATCATGTTCTGAGATACAAACTAGAAGGAAGAAGTAGGGGGGAAAAATCAGGGAATGGGTACTTGTTCCCCAAGAGGGCAAGGGGATGGTTAACATGGACAGGTTCCTTCTGTGGAAAGCAAGAATTACCACTGCATTAGAACCTGAAGTAGATATTTGTCTAGGTATGGAAATGTAGACTGCACAGTGGAGCAGCCAGCAAAGAAGATCTGAGGATAATAGGGTAAGCAGACAAGAGTTCAGCAAAAATGCAAAAAGTGCTATGTTGAACACACCTTGGAAGACACAGTGAGTGGATACTGTGGGTAGAAGCTTAATGTCAGGGGTAAGTGAGTCTTTGGCACAGAGGATAAAGTCATCTCCCCTAGGGGGATATTGGGGTGAGTAATATCATCTGAGATAGAGGACTGGGACATCCTTTTCAAGTGGATACCCATTAAAGTTAATATGGCTTCTGGATTATGAATCAATAAAAAACATTCAAATCACTTGTAAAAAAGCCAGTAAGTCACAGATAATGTGTGTGTCTGTATAATATAATAAGTCACAGATAATGTGTGTCTACTCTTTTCTATTCTTGTTTTTGTGGTGGGATTAAGGTTCAAATAGCCCCCATATCAAATGAACAGCTGCCTGGCCTGTAAGATTATCTATGGTTAATGACTCCCAGAGTGTGAGCTCTGGATCTCGCTGCCAGCCACTATGGGACGGAGGGGTAAGGTAGAAAATGTTAAGACCAGGGCAGAAATCTTTAGGGTTTATTGGATTGGAGCTTAAAAGAAGTTGTTTGAGAACATTATACATTATCTAGGTCCATCAGGTACAAAGTTCTATTTAATACCTCTTTCAAGAACACATGAGTATTTTCAAGGTAAAATGTATGACCTAGTTACTATGAGGAGGGCCTCTGAGGCAACACTTCCCAAATTTCTTCTCTTAAGGGAAACGATTTCAGGCAATGCTCCAATTTTTTATAATAAACACAAAGATTGAATGAGCTGTTTGCTAGAGGCTCCAGTGCTCAGAATTAAGTTTGTCCACTTGTGTTTTTAAATAAGTAAAATGGGCTACCATTATACCTTCTCCAGCTGGCAAGTAGGGTGAATGGGCTGACAGTTCCTTTGATCCTCCTTTGGGCTGAAGCCATATAAAGCAAGTTTTAGGTTTCTGTATCTGGGTGATAAGAGGAAAAAGGGGAGAAAAAAGGCATCTGGTATCTCTAAATGGTACCCTTTCTTTTGGACAGCTGACAACTGTAAGATAATCAGTTTTTTTTTTTACCTCCCACCTACACCTACACCTTTTCTGGCTGAAGTGGGGAGGGGCTTTTAATATAGAATAACTTGAGAAGTTTTAAAAGTTTTGATTTCTCTTTGAATGCTTTTCTGATAAACTCATTCACGTGGCAGCCTCTACCTGTGACTCCTGTTGACTGGGTTCACAGGTAGCCACCTCTCTCTTCAAGATGGACCAAATGACTTCGTCTTAGTGCCTGTGACTGCCCTCCAAGTTCACTCATAAGCTTTGATGTAAAGACTTTGTGGTTGAGGCAATAGGTCTGAAAATAAATGTTCCAGTGTTCAGTATGCATCAGAGCAACCTGCATTTGCTTCCACACAAAAAAATGGTACATAAGCAACATCACCAGACATGCTGTGTGTGATAGAACATAATCCACAATGACAAAGAAATAAAGCCAGAAGCAAACCAATAACAGCATGCAAAAAATGCCAGCCCCAAACCCCAGACCCAGGTTCCTACCACAGACCTCATCTCCTGACTCCCACAAGGCTTCATCAACTCCACCTGTGACCCAACTGAAGCAGAGAGACGCTCCATCACATTAGCTAACTGGTTTTATGCACCCAGGTCTTCTTCCACAGTCAGAATAAAAGATCAAGCAATCCTAAATATAAAATCACACTAGTCCAATCTACTCAGAGACAGAAAGGCACAAACTCTGCATGCATACGCATGTGCCTAATACTTTAAATTACAGCAAACCAGGCGTTTCAACAGTGTTGTACTCTCATTTCTTGGCTTACCTCCAAAACTTGTTATTACTGGGCAGGTCCTCCTGCTATTCCTCATTTTATGTGTCTCAGGAATGTTGTTATATTAAATAACTGCCATGCCAAAAAAACACATACTACTATAAAAGTTTATCTACTAGGCTAGATAGAAACATCTATTTCTTCTTTTCATTCAAGCCTATTATAATGCTCTATCGCTTACAGAGTGTATAAAATCATTCCCTTATTCAGTTGAACGAAAAAACAAATAGAGAACCAAATAGTTGCAATAATGTAAAAGGGTTAGGAGACAATATTGAATTGTTAACAGATTGTACCTGAACTCTGTTTCAAAATGTATTTTCAGGGAGTTCGCTAGTAGACTAACAATCAAAATCTGTCCCAAGAAGAGTATATCTTTAAAAGAGCATGAGAAAAGAATTGAAATGTAATGTAACAAACTCAACTCATACATTTCAAGTATCTAGCAAAGTTTCAATAATACACTAGAAACTATTACCAGTTTACTGATGTGTTCCATTTTATTAACTATAGAAAATAATTATACTTACCTAGTTTTTGTATTTGTTTCACTACTCTAATTTCATTTTGTTCAATGAGCATGTATTTACTATTCATGTGCTATAATGAGCAGGTTGTTTGAGCATTTAAGGAGTTTATGTCCCAGTGTAATGTAATAGTTAATGAGCATTAAAATATTAAATTGTACATAGATTTCCTAACGAAAAGGAAAATGGAAAATCAATATTGCAATTTTAAGAAATTGCAGGCCAATAGTTCCTGCATATTGTAGAGTGCTATAGAACCAACATCAAAAAAGAAGCACACCTATCTCAAAGCAGCGACTGCTGAGAAGAACTGGAAGCAATGACAGCAGGGTGCACCTGGGTCGCCCTTTCTAAGTATGGCTCCTCAATAAAGCAGACCAACGTTCTTGGGAAAATTAGTTAACCTCTTTGGGAAACTGGCTGAACCCAGGGAGGAGGCAGAGGAAATACAAGATGTGTCTGGATCATCTGTCAGGGAAGAAAATAAAAAAAAAGATGGCAGACAAGAAGAATTGTTGAAGACTCAGGAGGCAACCTACAAGAACTCTCACTGGCCAAAGCTAGAATACTTGAGCAACAAAGCAGACAACAGTGCTACTCAGGAGTAAATTTATATGAGGTGTGTCGACATAAAAATAACTATGTAAAAAATAAAAGAAGACTACTATCCTCAGGCCTCTTGGGGTAAGTCTACAGCGCAGCTCTCCGCGCCGGGACTCCCTAAGCCACATTCACCACCACCCCCCCACCCCCCCCCCCACTGTTCTATACTCCTAGTTTGGGCCCTGCGCCATTCCTAGTCTTGGGGCCCCAGACACCTGGGGAACCAATACTGCTTCCTGACCC
>NW_008348580.1:734437-736796 GCF_000622305.1 Nannospalax galili | reverse complement strand
TATGAAACTGTGTATTTTAATAATGAAATGGAGATCTTTTTAAAGGTTAAAACATCATTTAATTTATGTCTTATAGGGTTTATACTGAGTACAATATTGTATAACTGTAATAATTCAACTGTAAACCTAAAAATTTACAGCCAATTTTGAAAGAGATGCATCCTACCTCAGGAAACCGTTATTGAATATGTCAATTGTGTTGTAATGATATGCTTCTTCTAAGTATGTTGTTATTAAATAAATCATTTTTAAAAATTAAAAAATAAATAAATAAAAAAAATAAAAGAAACTTTTCCTCACAGAATAATTCCAATTAATAAATTAAGGAAACAGAAAAACAATATAAAACACCCCAGAAGTGGCTGCTGCAGAAAAGTTCAGGAACGGAAGCAGAAATTAGTGGATAAAAGTATAAGCACAAGGGGCTGGAGAGATGGCTCTGCAGTTAAGAGCACTGGCTGATCTTGCAGAGCACCCAGGTTCAGTTCCCAGCACCCACATGGCAGCAAATCATGATCTATAACTCCAATTACAGGGTATCTGATACGCTCTTCTGGCCTCGATGAGCACTGCAATGCATGGGTGCATTTACGTACTCATACACGTAAAATTAAAATATTTTTTTAAAAAGGTTTAAACACAAGCTAGAGAGTTGGCTCAGCAGTTAAGAGCACTGGTGGCTCTTGCAGACGACCCAGGTTGAATTCCCAGCACCTACTTGGCAGCTGACAACTATCTGTAACTCCAGTTCTAAGAGAATCTGATGCCCTCTTGTGACTTCCATGGGCACTGCACCACATGAGTGCACTTAACATACATGCAGGCAATACACTCATACACATAAAATAAAATTTTTTTAAAGGTTTAAATGCCACACACACACACACACACACACACACACACACACAGTTTTAAATTATCTCTCAATATATTAGAAATCATAAAAAGAAAAATGGTAACTTGATAATGGAGCATCCTACCAGATACCACCTTAATCAAATGAATGAGGTTGCCACTAGTTAACATGCTGACAGACTACAAGAAGGTATCATCAACTGTACAAAATCTTGCCTAATAATATGTAACCACAGTCTGATGGGTGGGGGGTGGGGAAGACCCTTCAGATAAACCAATCAAGGGACATTGTACAAGTGACTGAAAAGTACTCTGCAAAAATCTCAAAATCATAAAAGACAAGGAGAAATGGAAAAGTTGTCACCCAGTGGAGGGAACTAAAGAATTACCACCACTAAATGCAGTATGGGGTCCCAATTTTAACCCTGGAAAATACATTACTGAAAAACTGGTCAAATCTGAGTAAACACTGAATGCACCAGGGTCAGTTCTTTGCTCTGGTGATTGTCCTGACTAAAACACTAACATAAGCAGAAGCAGGAACCTTCGTTTCCTTTTGCAAATCTTTAAGTCTAGAATTATCTCAAAATTTAAAAAGTAATAGAATGTAAAAGTACGATCCCAATTACACACACAACAAATATTACTAGGCATAAACCTGGCAAAAACCGCAATATAATAATAGAGAAAATGAAGCCAGGCATGGTGGCACATGTCTTTAATCCCAGCAGGGGCAGGCAGATCTCTGTGAGTTCAAGGTCAGCCTGGTCTACAAAGTGAGTTCCAGGACAGCTGGGGCTATAGGGAGACCTTGTCTCAAAAAAGACCAAAAATAAAAGAATAAGAATTATCGAGAAGACTGTAAAATTTTATAGGACATAAAGAAAAAAGGAATAAAAAAGAAAATACACTAATGTTCAAAATAACAAAATGGGTAACAACGCACAACAGATATCAACGAAGGGTATAGGGATTTGTTATATTATCACAACTTGTCTGTAAATAGGAATTTATTATTACTCCTTCCAGGGGGAATCCAACACCCTCTTCTGACCTCTGCGTGCACTGCATGACATAGGCACACTTACACACATGCAGGCAATACACTAAAATAAAGATAATAAAATACTTAAAAAAAAAATTTTGAGCTCACATATGACACTTATTTCTTCTTTTTTGAATGCACACTATCCAGCAATTGGTTTGTGGCAGGGCTCTTTAGTAGTGTGGAAAAAAAGGGAAGACAACATAAATAAAAGTAAGCCCCCACCCTCCCCCTTGTGAGCGATACTGTCAAAAGAATTAAAATGGAAGCCACAGACTGGAAGAAAATATTTTTTAAATATAACTGATAAAAGACTGTTATTCCAAAAGTAGAAAAACTCTTAAAAATAAGTCAACAGGCAGGCGTAGGGGTGCACACCTTTAATCCAAGCCAGCTGGAGCTACAGGGGGACCCTGTCTCAAACAAACAAACAAAGAGAAAGAGAGAGAGAGGAGAGGG
>NW_008348580.1:729984-734406 GCF_000622305.1 Nannospalax galili | reverse complement strand
GAAGGAAGGAAGGAAGGAAGGAAGGAAGGAAGGAAGGAAGAAGGAAGGAAATGAAAGACACCACTAGAACCAGGTTTGGTAGCAGATGCCTGTAATTCCATTGTAGGAGGACTGTGAGTTCAAGGCCAGACTGGACTATAAAACCAGACCATGTCTTTTTTAAAAATATTTTAAAGAAAGGAAGAAAGGAGAGAGGAAGGGAGGAGAAGAGGGAAAGGAGGAGGGACGGAATTTATCCTATAAAAACACTGGTCAAGGACCTTAACAGACAACTCACTAAATGAAATAGAAATAAGAACATGAAAAGATACTCTACATGTTATGTAATCAGGGAAATACAAATTAAAACAATTGAGACAATGCTTTACAACTATTAGAACAGCTAAAATTCAAACAACCAATGCCACCTGATGCTGGTACAGATGTAGAGTAGGAAGTCCAATGCTGCTGACAGGAATGCAAAATGGCACTGCCACTCCGGAAGACAGTTTGGCAGTTTCATATAAAAGACAAAACTCTTACCACATGATCCAACAATTGTACTCCTTGGTACTCACCTTAACACTTTGAAATTTTAATTCCAAATAAAAAGATGAATACAGATGTTTACAGCAGTTTTATTCATAACCACCAAAACTTTGAAGCAACCAATATATCCTTCAGTGAGTGGATGAATGATAGAGTATGGAGAATGGAACACTGCTTAATGCTAAATGAGCTGCCAAGTCATAAAAAGGCATGAAAGTAAGGAGTGCCTGAGAGGTATGTGAAAATACACTTATCATTAAGTCAAAGAAGCCAGTTAGAAATGCTACATACTAGCCGTGCATGGTGGCACATGCCTTTAGTCCCATGGGAGGCAGAGGCTGGAGGATCTCTGTGAGTTCAAGGCCAGCCTGGTCTACACAGTGAGTTCCAGGCTGGCTGGTGCTATAGGGAGACCCTGTCTCAAAGAGACCAAAAATGAGAGAGAGAGAGAGAGAGAGAGAGAGAGAGAGAACAAATGCTACATACTATGCCATTTTTTATAATTTACAAAACTATATATATATATTTATAATTTGTTTTAATAAAAACTTTGTGTAGTGTCTAAGAGCAAGCGCAGTGCCCACACTGGCCAGAAGAGAGCATCAGACCTCCTGGAGCTGAACTTGGAGCAATTGTGAATGTGGGTTCTGGGAACTGAATGCAGGTTCTCTCTGCAAGAGCAGCAGGTGCTCTTAACCGCTGAGCCATCTCTCCAGCCCACTAACATTCTTGCAAAGGTAATATTGGAGAGACAGAAAAAGTGATCAACAGTTTTAAGGGTTAGCAAGAATGGAGGACAAGCCCAGCACAGTAATTTTCAGAAAAAAAAAATTCTCCATGTAATACTACAAGATGGAGACATGCCATTATAAATGTGTTTAAATCTATAGAACATACAACACTAGGAGTTCGCCCTAAGGTCAACTAGATGCTCTGAAGTTAAGGTACGTTAGAGTGTGACAAGCATACCACTTTGGTGGGAGAAAGTTACAGATGTATGAGACATGGGATAAATGGGAAATCTGTACCTTTTAATTTGGGTGTGAATCCAAAACTGCTTTTTCTCACAAAGTAGTATTTGTATGAAGACAGAAAATTAAGATCCTCATTTTCATTATTATAACAGTGTCTATGAAAACCTTCATAGAACTATTCTACAATATGATGAAATAAAATCTTTATGCCAGATTAAGTATGACATATAAGTTAAAAATTTTGGGCTGGAGAGATGGCTCAGCGGTTAAGAACACTGGTTGTTCTTGCTGAAGACCCGGGTTCAAATCCCCACACCCACATGGCAGCTGACAACTGTCCATAACTCCAGTTCCAGGGGATCCCACAGCCTCTCTGTCCTCCACGGGCACTGCACGACATGGGTGCACTTACCTACATGCAGGCAATACACACATACACATAAAATCAAAATAATAAACAAAATATTTTTAAAATTATCTTCCATATTTTAATATGTATTTAACTAAAAGTAAGATCTTTAAATAAAAATATTACTTAAAATTATTGAGTAATTAGCACTGTCATAAATGACAAAGCAAAAGTTTTCCCAGTAATGCTCAGGTTTGACTGTCACTCCTAACTGCTTGCACTCCATTCCTATCAACCCAGCAAAGCTCCAGATGAGACCTTCTACTAAGCATTTGGCTTGCTTAGGTTTCTGCAACTCCACACCCCTTTCAACCCTGCTTATTTTCTTAAATGTGTTTCCCAAAAGAGACAAAACAACTTATTTTGCCCAAAGGGGAGAAAAAAAGCAAGTAATAGACGCTTATGAGTTTCTTCAGTCAGACAAAGCCAGAACCCACCCCACCCCAGAATACACTACAGACTAATGGATCTTCAACATTCAAGAAAGCCATCTATTGGCCTGAACCAGAAAGGGGATGAGGAAAGAAGGGAGAGGGATAAAAGTGTAAGGATGGAGAGGGTGTGAACCAGACAGTAAACCTGAGGAGGGAAGAGGAAGGCGGCACTGAGGAAAGCACTCAGCTGCCTAGCATGTCTAAGTCCTACCAGCAGGAAGACAAGCTTCTAGGAGATTCTGTGTTTGTTTTAAGCACAGAGGACTTAGATGAAATGTAAAGCTCTTGTTTTCACTCTCCCTATCAAATGTAATAGTATCCCCACTACAGATGCTTCTTATTTCCTTCATCTGTAAACCATTCCTGTCAACTCTCAAATGCAAGCTCGTCAGTCCAAGGTCACCGGGCACACATGCTCTTCCATTTAATAGGTTTGGGAACAACCTCATTGCTTTAAGTTTTTTTTCAGCCCTTTTAATGTGTCAGTTCAGGCTTTTAATACCTTTCATCAAACTATTACTTATAACTGGTCTCACAAGGCACACAGGACTTTAATTTGAAGCTTGGCCCTCTAAATTTACATGTTGTGACATTTTTTAAAGGCATTTATGAAAAATCGTGGCAAGGACATTTGTGCCAAGACCAAAACAGCAGTATCTTTTATAATTTTTTTCATGGTTTTAAAGTTGACAACTCAGAAGAGATGATGGGGAATGTTGCATTGGAGAAACAATGTATATTCACAATCAAAAAACACTGTCATACTTCACAGAAAAAAATCTATAAAATATTAAAAGTAAATCAAGTAAAACAGATATGCTTATTAGGTACCCAGAAGCTACCAAGAACTTTGATAGTTGACAGCAATGAGCTTTTTAAAAAGGGAAGTTTATTGAAGATTAGGACACTTCTACCTAGAAGAGAACCACAAAGTCAAACCCCCTCAATTCAATACAGAAATGAACATCAGTGGCTTCCCGGACATCGGCCTTGATGCCCACTTCCAGTTCTGTGTGCCACAAAGTCAACCTGCCTGAATGAAATGCCATCTTGTTTTCAAACTATGTATCAAGAGAGTGACATAAACTGGGTGTGGGGCACACGCCTTTAATCCCAGCACTCGGGAGGCAGAGGCAGGTGGATCTCTGTGAGTTCAAGGCCAGCCTGGTCTACATAGTGAGTTCCAGGACAGCTGGGGCTACAAGGAGACCCTGTCTCAAAAAGACCAAAAAAAAAAAAAAAAAAAAAAGAGAGAGAGAGAGAGAGAGAGAGGGACATAAAACATATTCTTTTGTCTCTGGTTTTTTAATTAACAGTAAATATGTTTCTGAGACTGATAGTTCATTCCCACTGGTATGTAATTTATCATTTCTTCGTAGGTAAATTCTACAATGCACAGGTTTTTTTGTTTGTTTTTTAAAGGATTTTATTTATTATTATTTTTTTTAGAACAAGCATTTCATTACAGCTTTAACATACTCAATAACAGTTTCCAGAGCAAAGATACATCTCCTTCAAAGTGGCTATAAAATTTTTAGGTTCACTGTTGAATTAATACAGTTATACAATATTGAACTCAGAATAAGCCCTGTAAGACATAAAATTGAATGAGTTTTTAACCTTTAAAAAAAGATCTCCACATCATTTTAAAATATACTGTTACTTACAGAAAGACTCATTGTTTTTGCTAATAACACTGAGATGTTGGCACATGCATCTCTAATCTGTATCTGATTATTACTAGTCATAATTGGTTGCACTCAGATCCTTGGCACCTGAGTATGTAAATAAAGTCATCCGGCAGATTTCAATGGTAATGTTTAACACCTCTACTAATTAACATGATGTAACTTTTTATGCTTCCTCCTCAAATATAATTTAATTTGTGTGTGTGTGAGTATCACGCGGAACATCCCAAACAATCTTATTAAACTATACACCCACTTCCCAGATGGCACCCACCCATAGTCTTCCTCCCCCCACTACAGCCCTTATACTCTGTCATCCCTGCTACTGTCTGCTGTGTTGTTGGCACCCCCAGCCGTTCCCCGGTACTTGTCCATCCGGTGAATCTAGT
>NW_008348580.1:728842-729959 GCF_000622305.1 Nannospalax galili | reverse complement strand
CAGCTGTTCCTCATCTAGCAGCAATCAGTTGTCAAAATTTCTTTAGATAAGATTGGGGTCTGCTGTTCATTTTCCCAGTTCTATGTTGGATTACTATCTGGGAGTCCCTTGGGCCACACTAGCCAACAACTCAAAAGAAGGTATCTACTATCTGCCAATTGTGCTTGTTATGTAGCCTTTAGCTATACATATGGACTTTAAAAAAAATATATTGGCCCCTTTAAACTTTTGTTATACCTTCCTTTTGGGTGTTTAAGGCCATACACTTGGCCCAGATAAACCAATTTATTTTTACTCTTAAGGCCATTTGAGGATCTGTTCCTCAGGGGTCACATGGGCTTGGAAGGAGCCCCTGGCTCCTTTCTTTTACCAGTTCCACCTATGTGAAGATGAGTCAAAGGTCCTGCTCGACCATGGCTGGCTTCACTTGGGAGCATGGAGGAAATGATTCCTCTGTGTTGACCCTCCTCTTTGTAGACTGGACACTGATTCAAGTCCATCTCATGGGGTCTCCTCAACCTCCTTGATCGAGAGGACAGGTGAACCACCACAATTACAGGACATTTTGAGAGATGGTCATAGTCCCCTGGAACTAGTCGACCTAGGAGGGAAATGAGCAAAACTGTCCTTTATGTCCCTCTGACCAAATTAGTATAGGCCTCAAAGTATGTCTATTAAACACCCAAGAAGGTTAGTTCCACCAGTCTGGTACTTTTAATTACTGTGTGCCATGTAGATAAATCTTGGGCAAAGGCCAATTGTTCTCAGATAAACCTTGCCTAGACATATATTTCTTGATCTGGATGTATAATTTTTCAGTAGGTTTTTGGACTAATATGGTCCCCTCTGGTTATTAAAACTAGCTAAGCATTATTTATCTCTCGCATTGTCTTACCCCTCCATCATGGTTTCCCCAATTAAGGTGCCTCTGTTTTCCCCCTTTCTCATTTAATAATACCCTTTTACAGGTTCATCTAGTTTTAAACCCTCATAATCCTATGCTTATCAGATTGGAGACATCAAGAAGAAAGAGTTATTAGACTATTGCCATACCGATGCTCAAAATAAGTTTTCCTAAAGCATCTTGCATTTCTAAATGATGCTTTGGACCAAAATG
>NW_008348580.1:720246-728766 GCF_000622305.1 Nannospalax galili | reverse complement strand
AGGATTTGGTTCTGGGATCCACATATGAGGGAGAACATATGTCAATTTTTTTTTTCTGAATCTGTGTTACTTCAATTAGTATAACAGTTTCTAGTTCCATCCATTTACCTGCAAATTTCATGATTTCATCTTTCTTTACTGCTGAGTAAAACTCCATCATATAAATGAACCACATTTTCATTATCCACTCATTAATTGAGGGACACTTAGGTTGCTTCCATCTCTTAGCTATACAATGGACAGTTTTTATGACCAAGGTAACTATGAGTATTCTTGTAAATATTTTACATAAGACCTATATATACAAACATAATCCAAGAAGTAGAATAGGTGGACCTCTAGGTATAGCTATGCTTAAACTCACTGGCAGGTTTCCAGAATGTTGGGGTCAATTTATATATCTACCTGCAGAATGTGAGAGCTTCATTTGTTCTATATTCCTGCCAACACTTTATTGTCTTTCTTCATTTTAGCCATTCAGTTGGGTAGTAGAATCACATTATAGTTTAACTTGCACTTGTCTCATGAATAAGGAGGTTATGGAACCTTTTGTATGTTTATTGTACATAATGACACACTAAGAAGAGTCTGTTGGAGTTTTTCATTGAAGTATCTATCTTTTCTGCACAGATTTAACAAAGCCTTTTATATGTTCTGCACATAAGTACTTGGGCAGAAGCTTTCAATTTGTTTGACACAAACATGCTATGTATACACGGAAAAGTCCAGGAACACCATAAGATCAAAGGTTAAGATTATACCATCAGCCTACACATGCAACACAAGAAAAGGACTAATCAATTTAAGGTTGTTGTGGGCAGAGAAGGATATTATATAGAAGGAAAATTCTGAGGCAGACCATGAAGAAAGTAATAGATTTAAGTAGAACAGAGGTCATGGCAAGAGCATAATGAGCCATCATCAGCAAAATTCAAATCTCATTGAGCTTTGATTCCTGGACAAATATTATTTATTTCCTAAAGTTCAAAACTGGGCATCAGTAAGTCAGATAAAAATAAGAGCAGATAACAGTAAGCTCTAAAGTGCTATAGACAGTCTTTTCACTTTAAATACTTCATCTTATTCAATTACATGAGGCTGAAACATAGATATTATCTCCACTTAGCGAGGAACCTAATTAAATGACTCATCTAAATCATAGCTATTAAAAGAGAATAAACCTAAGAATTGAAATCTACCTACTTTGAAAATCCATGATTTCTCCACAAAACATTCTGCATCTCAACAAGCAAAATTATTTTAAGATTTAGTTTCTGCTATGATAGTTCCTAGGAATTGAAGCAAAAAAGAAAAAAAACTAATAAATTAGGGCATCCGCATCTTGTGAATCTCATATAGGTACTGCTTATCTTCTTATATAATGCATTTCAGAAAATGTATGCAAATGGGGTATCTAAGAGTCAATTGGGAAGCCAAACAACATAAGTACAATTCCAAAACAGCTTTATGAAGAATGACACCAAGAATTCTGCAACACCTTGGGGGTGAAGGAAAATGTTAAATTAACACAATTACTGTAAGACACCCTGATTTCAGAAATGAGCAAAGTAGTACACCTTAGATTCAAGGAAGCAAAGTAAATGTCATAGAAATGGTCTATTCCCAGTGTAACAGAAGTTTATTAAAATTCCTAATTATCTCTCACATTTTTAGAAACAATTTTGTGGAGTTTCAGCATTTGGTACTTGTTCATAACAGTCCTTTTGCTTCATCTTTAAACACAGCTTAAACCTAATGAGCATCCAATTAAGGTTAATGAGTCATCCTAACGGTTTCCATCTTTATCTCAATCATGTTAAGATTATAGATATATCATTCACTGTATTCACACACATTCATACAACCATTCCTTGGCTTTAACCTCTTTTCATAAAATGGGACAATGCAAAAAGAATGTTTAATCTACTTAGAGCTATACAGATAATAACATACTACCAAAATTCTGATGACTATATTTATTTCCTGTGGCTGCTAGTACAAATCACCACCAACTTGATAGCTTAAAACAATAAAATTTTATTCTCTCACAGTTACGGACAACAGAAGTCCAAGATCAGTATCACTGAGCTGAAATGAAGGTGTCACTAGAGCTGTGCTTCTCCAAAGACTCTAGGGAGGATCTGTTCCTGCCTCTTCCAACTTTGGGGTGGGGGCACAAGCATTCTTGGAGTGCAATGTCTCTCCATTCTCACTTTGCCTTCTCCTCTGTCCTCCACATCTGCTCTCCTTTTTCTTAGTGTTATACAGGATGGTACGTAGAAAAATTTTACAGAATCCAGGATGATTGCAAGACAGATCAGCGAAGAACCTTTTTTCAAATAGGGTAACATTTACATGTTACAGGGATTAGAATGTGGGCCTATCTTTCAGCCAATATTTAGCCTACCGCAAGAGTGTTCAAATTATTCCTCAATTAATATCTCAAAGCTCCAAGTATAAGAGAGTAAGTTTATAGAATTTTATGTGGTACTGTAGGAAAGTCTGTGGTGCACTGAATGTCCAGAAAAATCAAAGACTACCAGTGTCACATCACAGATGTCTATTAGCAAGAGCCTAGCACTAAGTTTTCAACCCTTGATGAACATTAAAATCATCTTAGAACATTTTATCAGACTGAGGCTACAGCCCCAACTGAGACCACTAAATTGGTATATAATCCAAGTGGGTAACTAAGATGATCTAAATGTGCAGCCATCAGCCCAAGCAGAAAACTAGAGATGGAGACCTTAATTAAATAGGGAAATTATTTTTGATAAAGGAAAGATTTCCCCTGACTTGTCACATCAGTGTAATGAAACTCCTTTTTCATTGAGGAGAAAAGAATCTCTTTAAACATCATGCTCTTAATTTAATTTAAAAATATGTTAACAACACAGGTACTAAAAATTAAATAGGGCCGACACAATGGTTCAGTGGCATAGGGCCCTTATTGCCAAGCACAATGACCTAAATTCTATCCCTGGAACTATCATGGTGGAAAGAGAGAAATGACTCCCACAAGCTGTCCTCTGCCCTCCATACTCACCCTGTGGCACGACTGACCACACTATACACACACAAAAAAAAAGCAAAAAACACAAAACTGAATCATCCAACTCTTTGAATCAAATCAGAATACATATGCATAGACAAAATAGGATGGTCAAATAAGATAAAAGTACAAATAAATGTCTTGTTTCATAACAAAGAACCTTGTTAGCTCATTTAATTGATATTGCTCTAAAAGCATCATGTTATGCCTTGCTTAAAACTATCAGCATGCATAAGTATTCAAAGTATAGTAAAATCATTTTAGAATTATCCTTGCTTCTCACGGATTGATTTTTATACTGAGGATTATTAATTACTTAGGCATGTGAAATGACCATCACAATTCAAAGACTAGGAAAGATGATTAATAAAATGCTTTGTCACATGTGGTTAATTATCCAAACTCAGGATTTTGTCTCTAATTCTTCTTCCTTCTTTGGAGCTGCACTTTTGTCTATTTACCAAATCTTATTTATCATCTCTATCACAGAGAAAGATAAGGGAAAACTTTTTAAGTCAATTCTATTTCTAAATTTTCTTTAATATTTCTTATGTTAAAGTGAAACACATGCCAATGGTTAGGCATAAATGTTAATGTTCACTGTACATTAAAATGCCATATATTATTTTGGTAATTAGTATGGCGAATAACTGCAAAGATGGTGAAAACAGTATGTTGACACTAGTTTCACAAATGAAAAAGGATCATACTAAAAAACCACATACAGCTCACTCTTCGTCACTGCCCTTATTATCACTACATAGACAAAATAATTAACAAGAACAAAATACATCCATGTTTTGTAATGAAAATTGTTAAGGGAGCTGGAGAGAGAACTCAGCAGTTAAAAGCACTTGTTGCCCAATCATAAGGACTGCAATTAGGATCCAAGTCCCCTTGTAAGAAGCTACATATCCTGCCCACACCTGTAACCCCAGATCCTGTGGGGTAGAGACAGGAGGACTGCTGGGGCTTGCTAACTTCCAGCCTAGCTGGGGGACGGGGGGGGGGGGGAACACGGCCATGAGCCCCAGGTTCAGAGAAAGACTCTGCCTCAAAAGAAAAAAATGATAAAGGAGGACACCCAATACCCTCCTCTGGCCTCCACATATGCAAAAGGGTATGTATACCTGCACACACACATATACATGCACACAGTCACATACACACACTGAATGAATGCATGAATGAAATCCTTTTTAAACCAAAGTTGCTATATAACAGTTAACCGTTATTAATATTTTATTTCATACTTGTATTTGTGGTAAAAGTACTTCAGATCTCCTTAAAAAAGGAGTCCTAACCTGAGCAATTAGGCGGAAGGAAGGAAGGAAGGAAGGAAGGAAGGAAGGAAGGAAGGAAGGAATGGGACGGAGGGAGGAGGGAAGGAAGGTAGGAAATCAAATTGAAAAGGAGGAAGTTATATCATTCCCATGTGCTGATACCATGATCTTATACATACAAAAACCTACAAGACTCCCCCCCAAAAAACTGTTAAACTATATAAAAGATTTAATGCACTGTAGGATGCACAAAGATACAAAGACACAAAAATTAGTAGTGTTTCTACACAAATTAGCTGAAAGAAGTCAAGAAAATCCCATCTACATATCATTACCAAAAGAAATAAATACATAGGGAAAAAATGTAATCAAGTAGGTAAAAGAACTCTACAATAGAAACTATAAAACACTGACAAAACTTTAAACAGAACTCAAAATTAAAAATATATCTCATGTTCATAGATTGCAAAACTTATTATTGTTAAGGCTGGGCACTGTAGCATATGCTTTTAAAACCAATCTGGTCTACATAGGGAGTTCCAGGCCAGCCAGAGCTATACAGTAAGCGCCTGTCTCAATTATTTTAAAAGAGAAAGAGAGAGAAAGAGAAATTAATATTGTTAAAAATGCTCACATACTTCAAAGCAATCTATAGATTCGAGGCAACTTCTAAATCAGGACCAATGACATTGTCCACAGACATAGAAAAACCAATCCTAAATTTTATATGAAACCACAAAAGACTTTGAATAACCACAGCAATCCTGGGGAAAAGAACAAGCTGAAGATATCATGCTACCTGGCTTAAAACAACATTAACACTGGCAGTGAGAATTCAGAAACAGTTCCACATATTCATAGCCAGTGACTTTCAACAAGAGTACTAAGAGCATACATTAGAACAGGGGCACTTTCTTTTGATAAACACTGCTGAAAACTGGATAGTTACATGCTAGAGACAGAAGCCAAATCCTTGTCTCTCCAAATAAAATAAAATCAACTCAAAACTAATGATATAAATGTAAAAATGCAAATTAAGAAACTACTAGAAGATACCATTAAGGGAAACATTTCAAGGTACTGATATGCAAAAATTTTTGAGTAATGACTCCAAAAAACACAAACAAAAATTGGTAAATGGGATCACAAAAACTAAACCAATAAAGAATCAACATTTTAGAAACAATCTAGAGAACTACAGAAAATATTTGTAAAAGATTCATCTGATAAGGGCCTGAAAAGCAAGAATATAAAAGAAAAACAGTCCTCGGCAGAAAGCTAGAATTGGTGACTCACAATAAGACAAAAGAATCACCAGATGAAGGATAGCCTAGGCTAAAGAGTGAGGCCCCCATCTCAGAAAACCAAGAGGCAAAGGCTGGAGAGATGGTTCACTTACTGCTCTTGTGGAGGACCCAAGTTTGGCTGCCAGCACCTATATCAGGTGGCTCATAACCACCTGTAACTCCAGGGAGAGCCCATGTATTCATGAGAGGTCTCTGCATTCAGGGGCACTTCACACACACACACACACACACACACACGCGCGCGCGCGCGCGCATACACACACACACAAATTATAAATTATTTAAAAAAGGAAAATGAAAATCCAATTGTAAAATGGAAAAGAAAACACATGAAGGAGGGGATTTCTTTTAATTAAGCTTCTATGAGAATAATTTAGCAAAGTAATTCATTAAATTTTAAGAGTTTAAATATTCAAAGACATACAAATTACAAAGTAAGTTCCTAGATGACAATTCATGATTACTGAATATAAAGTAACTCACAATCCAAAAGTCCCTTATAAACTGCCTTCACATTTTTAATGAATTATGAGTTAATTTGTTATTTACACCATGCGTCTTTTTACATTTTCTTTAATACATTTACTTATAATCTAAAAATACCTGGTTTACCTTCCCCGTGGCTGGCCCCCAAGAACATAGTTTTGCATTAAGGGATTAGTTTTTTTGTTTTCGGGGTTTTTGTTTTTGTTTTTGTTTTTGTTTTGTTTTGCTTTTTTAAAACAGACTCCACTAAGCAGCCCCAGCTGGCCTCGATATGGAGACCAAGCTGACCTGGAACTCAGAAGAAGTTTGCCTTCCCAATGCTGGGATTAAAGGCTTGCACCATCATACCTGCCTGGACTTTTCATATTTTTTTAAAGATACAATTTGCTTTTCCCCCCTCTACATATCACACAGTTTATTTTTCCTTTTCTTTTCTTTTTTCACCTTTTTGAGAGAGGGTCTCCCTGTAGCCCTAGGTAGCCTGGAACTTGCTATGTAGACCAGGCTGGCCTCTAACTCAGAGATCTGCCTGCCTCTGCCTCCCAAATGCTGGGATTACAGTTTGTTTTTCAAACACAACTTCCTTACCATTTTAATTAAGCTTGTTTGTTTATGTGTGACAAAATCTCCAGTGTACCAGAGGATGACCTTGAACTCCTGATCTTCCTGCCACCTCCATCCAGGTACTGCAATTATAGGTATGCACCACTACACCCAATTCCTGCACTGCTGGGAATCAATCCAGAGCTTCTAGCATGCTGCTAGGCAAGCACTGTACCAGCTGACCTACATCCCCAGGACTGTTTTCATCTTTTTAAAGTACTGGTTGTTTTTACTTTAATTCTTTGACAGGTATTTAATTGGAATTCTACCCTGGAGGCTACTCTGATTCCGCAGTCACCTAATAGAGAAGTCTCACTTCTCCTTTAGCTAACCTTAAACTTTAACTTTTTCCCATTCTCACTATCAAAATAACACTCAGAAAGACAAAAAGGATGCCATTAAATGTATAACTGCATTTCAAATCAGATTTGTAAATTCCCTGTAGTTTTCATTACATCGAACATACAAAGCAGTAATTAAAAACAAATTTTAAAAAGCTATTTCTGGAAGAATAGCTTAAAGATTCCTTTCAATTTCCCAATAAAGTTTCTTGATAGTATCTTTGTAAAATACAGATTCTCTGGAAAGGAGGAAAAAAAAGGTTTATACTCTACGACTAAACAAATATTTACAAAAAGATAACTATTAAAGAACAGCAACAGCAGCGTTATTCAAAAACCCACAAATTGACCAAATTAAATTAATCACAAAGTTGTTTTCATAGCTGTGTTCAGTTACAGATTTGATACTGGCCCTTTAATGTCATGACTTCATGTAACACATCCACCTGACCAGTCATTATATTACAGGTAAAACTAAGGCTTTTTTAGCTATGTAATAAGATCTCTACAATAATACAGTAACTATTGCTCATTCAAAGTCACCCTTTCAAAGATTCGCAGGAAACTCTTCAAAAAATGACCTTTTTCTACTGGTAGATATACAATATTGTTAACAATTATAGAACAGAAAAGCAAAACTCCAAAATGGGATCTGTTTTAAAAAATTAGCATAGTTTCAATAACAGAATTTAAGTGGGGTCTGCTTTTTGAATTTTCATAATGACCTTTGTCCTGTGTCAATAGAGCATTTAAGAAAAATGTCATTTAATGGCTATTTAAAAATCTGCCAGCAAATATAAACTGACTAACCACATATCAAAAATCCATGGTACATGTGTACAATGGAGTATTATTCATCCATAAAAAAGAAATTGGTACCAGTTGTAACAATGTGGACTAACCTGGGAACTATATGAAATAACCCACACACAGACAGGCAAAATCTCAACCACTGTGGAATATATATCACTGAGCTCACAGATGCAGAATACAATGGTGGCTGCCCAGGCAGAAAGACAGAGAGACATGGAGAGGTACTGGAAAAACAGGAAAAGGATCCAATTACAGGTTGTAGGTATTTAATGTACAGCACAGATGATGATAGGTGTATTAACTTCACTGTGATAAAGACTACAAAATATACACACACCAAATCACTGTACTTTACCTTACGAGTAGACTGAATTTTCCTTAGTGCCATTTGCTTGGTATATTTTTTTCCATCCTTTCACTTTGAGATAATGTCTGTCCCTGCAAGTGAGATGAGTTTCTTGCAGACAACAAAAAGATGGGTTTTGTTTCTTAATCCATTCACATAGTCTGTGTCTTTTGACTGAGGAGTTCAGTCTGTTAAGATTTAAAGTTATTAATGAAAGATGAGTATGGAACCCTGTCATTTTTATTTCTGTTTACATTCTCAATATAGCTGTGCTTTTCCACAGTTATAC
>NW_008348580.1:719190-719772 GCF_000622305.1 Nannospalax galili | reverse complement strand
TGTTCTGTATGCTTCTTGTATTTGTATGGGCATGTCTTTCTTTAAGTTTGGGAAATTTTCTTCCACAGTTCTGTTGAAGATCTGGTCCATGCCATTATCTTGGGATTCTTCTCCTTCTTGTATGCCTATGACTCGTAAGTTTGGTCTTGTTATGGCATCACTCAATTCCTGCATAGTCCATTCTTGTGATTTCTTAAATTTTTCATAATCTTTGCTTGAGTGGTCCAGTTCATCCACTTTATCTTCCAATCTTGATACTCTGTTTTCCATCTTGTTCATCCTATTGGTGAGGCTTTCTCCTGTCGTTTCTAATTGGCTTACGGAGTGTTTCACTTCGTTCTTTATTTCAGCCTGAGTATTCTTCAATATTTCTAGCTCTTTTCTGAATTCATTCAGAAGTTTATCCCTATATCCTTCAGTTCTTTGATTTCTTTGTGTGTTCTTTGAATTCACTGAATTCTTTTGTCATGTTTATAATTGTTTTTTTGAGTTCCATGTCCTGCATTATCTCTAGGGGGTTCTCATTGTACTCCTCTAGAGGACTATTGGTATTTGGTGGGGATATGTTATTTTGGTTTTTCA
>NW_008348580.1:683621-719013 GCF_000622305.1 Nannospalax galili | reverse complement strand
ATTGCTTTTGTCTTCAGGAGTTCCCACAGAGGCCCAATTCAGATGAAGGTCAGATGTTTTCAGGCTTTCTCCTAAGGTCTGAATCCCTTCAGGAATGATTTTGGCCTCAGGCATTTAGGGGTTGGATTGGCCTGGGAGCCTGGCCCAGGAAAGATGCTGGTCTAGGGCAGCTGGTGGCTGTGCCACCCAGAGATGCAAAGGCAGATGGGGCAGGAAGAGGCCCCAAGGACTCCTAGAGACTGCACTGAGGAGCTGAGTTTGTCTGGATACAAAGGATCAGGAAGAGGAAAGGTCAGCCCCCATGTCCCAGAAAGAGGCTGGTGGGTGGTGCAGGCCCAGGGAAGCAGAGGGAGGTAAAGGTGGGGCCAGGCCCAGAAAAGTGCTCCTGGGGCCCAGAGAAGGCACTAAGTTGGTCTGGATGAAGAGGATCAGGAAACAGTATTGGTTCCCCAGGTGTCTGGGGCCCCAAGACAAGGAATGGGACAGGCCCCAAACTAGAAGGAGAGACCAGTGGGGGAGATGGGAGGGTGAATGAGGGTGGGGGAGTCAAGGCGCAGAGGGTGTGATGGATTTACCCCTGAGAGAGGCCTGCGGGTAGGGCAGTAGACTGAATTTTTATCTGTTACAAATCAAATATTTTCTAATAAACAAAATAAAATCATCCACTCTCAACAAAATATATCACAGAAAATTCAAGATGCTACAAAAAATGCAGAATTATGAAAGGGAAATGTTAGGCACATTTACTTGTGAAAGTCTTTAGAAAATCACAAGGTTAACAGCAGTAATGGAAAAATAAAGTTTCACTATAAATTCATGTTCAGGTTTTTTCATCTGAAAAAGAAAAGTCCAGTTTAAACAGGGATCCTCTTTTTCTACTTCAGCCTCTTATATAAGCTACTACACAATTTCAAATACTGTAAAGTCTACACGTGGTTATGAACTGACAGAATTATATGAAAAGTTGTGAGCTTTGGTAGCATTTCCCTGCATTGTTGCATGGCCTGTCCTCCTTGGATAAATAGCATGAGTTTGATTTTAAAATACTGTTCTCTAATGATCCTTCTCAGTAACACAATGAGTATGTGAATATTTCATCAAACTAGAAGGAAAAGTAAAGGCTAGTGACCAAAACATTAATCATGTTCTCCACAAATAAGGATGGGTGCTGAGAACTCCATGTACTAAGTCTTTCTCAATCACATGGACACAAAGAAAGATGGGTGCCAACAGCACAGAGTTAATTGTGGCTACCTCAGAGAAGGTGCCAGCGTCTCATGCGAGGGGCCAGACTCCAAAAGGCCTTTGTAGATACAATGTACTTTTAATAGAAACTAAGAGGAAGGAAGGAAATGCACATCCAAAAACAATCAATCATAAAATATTTGAGTAAGGAGAAACAGAACAGTCAGTAAAGGAAAACCACATTCAGTCACCAGGACCATAGCCTACAAAGATCAGAGCTGGCACCGTGACAGATACTACAGGTGCTGACTCTCCGTGGGGCAGAAGTACCCAGCGCCGCTACAGTCAATCATGGAGCTCTATCGCAGCACGTTCCACATCTTCAATGACACCACCACAAAGTTGTTTGATCCTGGAAACATTTTTTAAAAAAGAGAACTGGTAACATGTCCATCTAGTCTTACTAGAAATACTCAAACAAGCCATAAATTAGGCCCAGTGAGGTTGCTTTGTCTTTTATCCATCAAGAGGCAGACATGGCTATTTGATTCAAAGTTCTAGGACAATGAGGAGAGAATATTTCAAATTTACAAGGACCTCCTACACTTATTAAATATAAAAGAGCTTTTAAAAGTCCATCACAGGTACAATTTTCGATTATAATTTTAAAAGGGAATTTTTTTTCTTAATGTAGTCAAGTAGAAACAGAGCCAATCAATCCATTAGAAAACTCAAAGAGCCAGAAATCTACACTTTTGTCATTAATTCAGTCATGCGAAGAGTACTACTATGAGCGTCTTTTTGAAGTTGGACATCAGGGAATAAATGAACAGGAGACAAAAACAAAATGCCTACAATGTCCATTCTACAACCAGCCAGTGCTCACACTTGAGCTCATGCTATATCCTTGGGAATAAGCCAGTGTCTTTGCATGGGGAGTACAGGAAGAGATAAAAGACAACAGGATAAAGACATTTCTGACTAACTTTGACGACTGTCATTTAGACAAAAGGAAAATAGTGGGATTATCTCATCCTTTTCCCTGCCCCTTTTAACAGTGGGCACATCCTCAAAACACTATGCAGTCCTAAGTGATTTTCTTAAATCTATCTATGGGATTTTTCAAGCTATCAATGTATTGATTCAGGCCAAAATTAGCTTAGAAGAATGAAGGAGAAAATAGTACTATGGACAACAGAAAGATCCTATACTTCCTGCTTATACAATACTTTAATCACTCCTTCCCACTTAAAATTGTTTGAATAATGGCAACTCTTACTGAAGGGTAACTATAGGAGGACTCTTTTGGTTTGATGAAATTCACTGTGTACTTTTTTTAATTATAAAAGTATTGCAAACTGCTTGGCTAAGACTATTTGTTCCCTGCTCCATAACTAGAAAAACACACAGTGTCAACAAGCACATATTATGTAGAAAATACAAGTACTTCATTTACTACAGGCACAACTTCGTAGACCATGGAAGATGAGCTGCCTGAGCAAAGCACATCATTTGGTGCTTTACTTAAAATTCAGATCTGAGCCACATAAACTCCAGGACCATGAGACCTTGGTGCCCTACAATGCCAATTGTAAAATTATAGATGGGAAGCCTCAAACAAGCCAGTTATTTAAACCAAACATAAACTGCTTTAACATATGCATTCATATACACTTACCATGTGCTTACTGACAATACTGAAAATATTACACTCTAAACAGGAAAAAGCAAAGAAATACTCAGTGCTAGAGTTGGACAAGAAACTGCTACAGGAAAATTAATGTATGCCTCCACATGGGATTGGTTCCCCTTCTTTTCAGAGACATATTTTACAAAGGTGAGAGCACTATTTGTCAGGAGCTAGAATAGGGCTATTTTTGTCACTTACAGAAATGTAAAGTTTAGAGAAAAATATGTATTATTTTCCTTTTGTACAGGAAGAGATTTTATATATTTTTAAAGATTGTGGTTTTTTAAATTATGTGTATATGGGTCTGTGCACAGGAGTACAGGTGTCCAGAGAGGCCAGAAGAGGGCATTAGGTTCCTTAAAGCTGGAGTTACAGGCGATTGTAAGTCACCCAATATGGGTGCTGGAAAACAAATTCAGGTCCTCTGGAAGAGTGGCAAGTGCTCTTAACCACTAAGCCATCTCTCCAGCCAAAGAAGAGATATTGTTTGGCTCCCGGGGTATGTATGATCATCTCACCACTCACAAACATCTGGAGTCAAATGTTCTAATGCTGATTTTCCTGGGTGTTTTCATTCATTTACAAATGGAAAAGGGGAGGGCAGGGGGAGTCCTGATACTTGATAGCCATGTATACAAGTATATATCTTGCACAACCTCTTTTGTTTAATGTGAACTTCCATGTATTTACTTTTCAAATATTTTGAATAATTTAAATATAAAGCAATACAACCATAAGAGTTAAATGTAATTAGAACACCAAGAAAATAGATTTTTAAAGTACTAGCATTAAACTTACAACCTTCAAATCCTTCACGTGATTTAATACAATGTGAAAATAAAGTCCAAGATGCAAAATTTATTTGACAAGCATGGCATGTTATAAGCATTGCACTATCAAAGCTTCATCACAGTATATGCTATTCAAATACATTAATCTTCATCTTATCTAGATTTTATAACTACATTAGAAAAACTAATTACAAGTCCAAAGAAAAATAAGTTATATGGCAGTGTTTATAATATTCCTTAATATAAATGCAATGTTGATATAATTATTAAAATATTTGGAGCCCTCCACTAACTTCAGAATTTAAAATGTCCTGTTACCCCATCTATATCTTAGAAATCATTCAGGACCCATGTTTTCTGATGAAATTAAAAAGGTTAGCCCTTACAGACACAAAAAATTTAGTCATAGTTTTCACTTTTATATGTAATACTCAAGGTAATAAAGCACACCATCCTTGGGGCTGGGGATATGGCTCAGTGATACCGCACCTGTCCAAATTCTTAGCCTGCTAAAGTAGGCCATGCTAAACATACCAATATCACTCCCTGACTTCCTATGTCTGTGTGAAAACCAAGGATACCTGAGGAGAGCTAGGAATGTGGCTCAGTGGCTGAGTACTTGCCTACCGTGCACAAGGCCCTGGGTTTGATTCCTAGCACTGAATAAAAGCCAGGCATGTTGGCACATTTCTTGTGATTCCAGCACTTAGGAGGCAGGAGGATCATAAGTGTAAGATCATCCTCACCTATATAGTGAGTTCTACACTGACTTGGGCTACATGAGATAAGGTCGTGTGTGTGTGTGTGTGTGTTATATGCCTGTGTGTGTGTGTGTGTGTGTGTGTGTGTGTGTGTGTGTGTGTGTGAGAGAGATGGCAAACATTCCTAACTAAATTCATACCATATGCCTTCCCTTTTGGAAAGGTAGATTCAAATCCCAAGTCATCCCAAACATACTTGAGAATAAGGGCAAAAAGAAAAAAAAAAGGCCAGGCCTTTAATCCCAGAATTTAATTTAGGAGGCAGAAGCAGGCGAATCTCTGAGTTCCAGGGCAGCCTAATCTACATAGTGAGTTACAGGCAAGGAGGCAGGGGGAGATACATGCTTACACTTTCATAGTAGAAATAATGGATACAGAAAACCAAACTTCTAAAGAATTATATAAAAGTAAGGTATTACCTATAATTTTCTACATATTAAGATCAGTTCTTAAAATATGGATAAAACCAAAATTTTTTATCTAAATCCAACAGGGTAATTAAAACAGTATGTAGTGGAGAGGTGGGGGTGTAGCTCATTGGTAGAATACTTGCCTAGCATGCAAGAAGCCCCAAGTTAAATCCCCAGTAACCACCTCCCAAAAAAAGCAGAATACTGTCATATGAAAGACATACAGATTAACAGAACAAAATACAGCGTTCAAAAATAAACTCTTTTACAAATGGTTAAATGTTTCACAAGCACCCTAGGACCGCACAGTGGGGAAAGGATGGTGTCTTCCAACAAGTACTGCTGCTGCTCTGAAAACTACAAATCCACACACAAAAAGGGAAGGTTGGGTCCTTATATAAAAAACTTACTCTAAATGGATTTAAATAAAAAAAAAATAAACAAAAGACATGAATTGTTGTTGTTGTTGTTGTTGTTGTTCTTGCTGTCTTTTTGAGACAGGGTCTCCCTGTAGCCCTAGCTGTCCTGGAACTCACTATGTAGACCAGGCTGGCCTTGAACTGACAGAGATCCGCCTGCCTCTGCCTCCCTAGTACTGGGATTAAAGGCATGCGCCACCACACCCGGCAACACCTGAAATTTTAGAACTAGAAGAAATCACAGGGTATCAGTTTCATTCCACTGTTTGGCAAAGATTTCACAGCTGTAACAACAAAAAATGTAGACAAATTGGACCGTATTTAATGTCTGTGTGGTGTGTGTGTGTGTCCATCCCCAATTATGTCTAACTGTGGTATACATGCACCACGGGACAGGGATGAAGGTCAGAGTTTAACCTGGGGTACTGAGTCCTCACCTTTCACCTTGTTTGAGATGGGGGTCTCTCTTGTTCACTGCTCAATGGAGTCAAAAGGCAACTGATAAAATAAAAACAAATATTTAAAAATCAAAGGCCTATAAGATATTAATATCCAGAATATAGATAAAGAACTCTTACAACTCAAGAATAAAAATATCTAATTAAAAGCTGGGCACAGGTCTTTTTTTAAAATATATTTTTTTATTATTTTTATGTGTATGAGTGGACTCCCTGCATGTGTGTTAAGTGCACCCATGTCAAGCAATGTCTGCCTAAGTCAGAAGAGGGTGTCCGATTCTCCTGAAACTGGAGTTATGGATGACTGTTAGCCACCATGTGGGTGCTCTGCAAGAGCAGCCAGTGCTCTTTACTACTGAGTCATCTCTGCAGCCCCTGGGCACACAACTTAAACACACATTTCTCCAAAGAAGATATAAAAATTGCCAACAAGCATATGAAAACATATGAAGAAACACTGTTGCATTGGTTTAGTAGGTATTTATCCCAAGTCAGTTCAAGGGCAAAGTGTGATTCCCAAGGTGGTGTTACTGAAGAGTGGTGAAACTTGTAAGAGGTGAGACCTAGTAGGAATAACTAGGTCACTGGAGCACCATGACCCTTAGAAGGAATTAATGAAAGATTACTACTCAGCTCTGGCAAGTGGGTTAGTTCCTACTGGACTGGATTAGTTAGTGAGGAATGGGATGTTACCCAGGAAGCCCACTACAAACACTACTAGCTACTCCTGCACACACTTCTGCCCTGTGATGTTATCTGCCACGTTAGGAAACATCATAAGGCCCTTGCCAGGTATGACCATCTGAACTTCGACTTTTCAGCCTTGCAAGTCATGAGCCAAAATAAACCTCTTTCCTTATAAATACCGTCTGCAGCAATCTGTGAGTAGCACAAAACAGTAAGATAATCACTAACCACAGAAATACATATCAAAACCAAAATGAGAAATCACTTCACACCAGTTGGAATGGCCAGCACTTTTTTTCCAAAGCCACAGTACTTATTATTTTGTAAACAATGGCAAGGCTATGAAGAAATTAAAATCCCTATACAGTGTCAGTGGGGATATAAAATGCTAAACCTACCAGTGGCAACACTATGGAGTTTCTTCAAAAAGCAGAAATAGAAGGGCTGGGGAGATGCTCCATGGTTAAGAGCACTAGTTGCTCTTGTAGTGAACCTGGGTTCTGTTTCCAGAACCTACATGGTGGCTAATAGCTGTCCATAACTCCAGTTCCAGGGAAGCTAACCTCATCTCTGGCTTCTATGGGGACTGCATGCACATGGTGCATTTACATACATGCTGAAACACAAATGTGTTGAACATGGAAGTTGAAAGGGAGAGAGAGAGAGAGAGAAATCAATGAACACAGGTGACTAGGAATTAAACCTGAACAGTCTGATGCCATTCAACACTGCACAGCAAAAACGACTGAATTTACCCTGGCTGGTCTGAGAACAGGAAGACCACTAATGACTCACTCAGATCCTCAAATCCTAGTCTGGTAGAAAAAGAATAGATGAAAATGCCTTTGGAGAATGGTAGCACATGCCTTTAATCCCAGCACTCTGGAGGCAGAGGCAAGTAGATCTCTGTGAAATCAAGGCCAGCCTAGTCTACATAGCGAATTCCAGGCCAGCTCGGGCTGGAGACCCTGTCTCAAAAAAAAAAAAAAAAAAATGCCTTCCAGGGCTGGAGAAATGGTTCAGCACTGATTGCTCTTGCAGAAAACCCAGATTCGATTCCTCACACCCATGTGGCAGCTAACAACTGTCCGTAACTCCAGTTCCAGGGAATCCAACACCTTCTTCTGACCTCGGTGGGCATTTCACAACATGGGTGCACTTACATATATGCAGGCAATACACACATACACATAAAATAAAAATAATAAATTAAAAAAAAAACTTTCCCACATTTGTCCACCAAAAATGCTCAGTAGTCTACAGCTGCACTCTGACCACAGCTCTACTTACAGCACGCACGTAGGAAATTTGGTTCCAGAATAGAGTCAATACAACCAAACTAGGGAATTCCTACACCACCACCCTCCTAAGGATTTCACGCAACTGAATGCTGATCCCAACAGAAATCCCATGGCTTACCAGTAATCTACAGGAATGGTTAACCAAGGAACTGCTTCCAGTATCAGTAACTCCAAACCACATTTAGTAATGGCACAGAAGCATGCAATGAAATTTTAGCTGCAATTCAAAACCTCACAATCCTACTTTAGAAAATAGCTCCAATCTCTCATAGCAGTGTTGTAACTGAATTGCCAACTGACTATTTCAGGTTCCTCTACTGTTTCTTGTCTTAAAATCTCAAAACACCTCATGAGAGAAGTGAGGCATGAGTAATACCAAAAGGATAACTGAACAGAAGAAAAGGACCTGTGCATACGTCTCTGCTCCATCAGAAATGTGTATGTTCTATGTGGTAGGGGCTTCTCACCCTGCCTATTCTTGTCATGTCATTCCCTCTTTCCTTCCATATAGATTTTTTTTCCCTTGGAGCCATTTGTTTAACCACAGATGCAATGTTATGTTGAAGCTTATTTAACACACTATATATAAGATCCTCCTTTTTTTATTTTAATTAAAAGAAGCATTTCATTACAACAGCATTAACCTATTCAATAACATTTTTCTGAGCTAGGGTACATCTCTTTCAAAATTGGCTGTACATTTCTAGGTTTACAGATGAATTATTACGCTTATATAATCTTTTACTCATTATAAACTCTATAAGACATAAAATTAAATGAGGTTCCAACGTTTAAAAAAGATCTCCACTGCGTTGTCAAAACACACAGTTTCATACAGAAAAATTCATTTCAGGGCTCTTGACATTGAGATGTTTTCACATGCATTTCTAATCTCTATATACATGACTATCACTGGTCACAGTCACCCACCTTCTGAGCTCCTCGGCATCTGAGCATGAATACAAACTCGTCAGGGAGACAGCCTTCCTCTCCCACTAAAGCCTCCATACTCTGCTAAATGACTAATACCACTGAAGGAAAAAAAATCTTGTTATGACAATTTTCATGAGAATTTAAAAGCCAAGTTCTTAGTTACAATTTCCAAACAGCTTTTGCAGCCTATTGGCTGTTGAGTAAAACCTGTAAATAAACAAGAGCAGCCATGATCCTTAATTTTATTAAGCTTCTCAAGAAATAACTTCCATGGCCTAATTTCTAAGAGATTCCCGTATCTGATAATTGTCTAAGCTTCTTATTATGTCCCATACAACTCTTGAAGACCATGTATTCTATGCTACAAAACCCATTTTAAAGCATTATGCACAGCCATCCCAACTTCCTCACCCCAAAAGGTGCATTTTCCCATCTTCCTTGGCAAATTATTACACGGAATTGTATTCCTCAGTGTGGTGGATAGCTTCAGTGTCAACTTGACACACCTAGGTTGAGGGAGCCTCAATCGGGGAATTGCCTCTATTAGACTGGCCTGTGGCCATGTCTGAGGGCCATCTTCTTGATGAGTGATGTGGGAGGGCCCAGCCCACTGTGGGTGGTGCCACCCCTGGGCAGGTGGGTCTGTGTTGCATAAGAAAGCAGGCTGAGCAGGGGCCAGGGGAGCAAGCCTGTAAGCAGCATTCTTCCATGGCCTGTGCTCCAGCTCCTGCCTCCAGGTTCCTGCCCTGAGTTCCTACCTTGGGCTCCTGGATGAACTGTGACCCAGGATATGTAAGCTAAATAAACCCTTTCCTCCCCAAGTTGGTAGTGGTCAGAGTGTTTTGTCGCAGCAATGAAAAAACAAACTAGGACACTCAGGGAAAGGTACAGAAGAAATGTTTTGTAATGAAAGGAATCTATGAAACACTGAGACCCATAAACTCAGTTTATCATGAATGTAACAACCAGCTTTTCCTATGGTATTTTCTGTTCAAAAACAAAATTCAAAGCAACCTTCAAAGTGTTAAGTGCTGAAATTCTAGAAACAGACAGAAAAAACTTGCTGAATGACCAAAATGACAAAAGTTTTTGATTTCAGTATTCAACTAAGAGCTAATTATACTAAAATCAACTTTCATTAACTCTCAGTGATAATGTGGACAAATGTGGACTACCTAGAGGCCCCAAACACAAATTCTACACAAGCAAGCAAACTACACAAATGCTTGTTATAACCTCTGCAGTCTTTTCTATAACCTCCTGAAATCCATGTTAATCTTTAAGTCTACATTCAACCCCCAACCCCCACATGTGTACATACTGAACCTGCGCTGATAAAATCAACAATCATACTTACTTCCCTCTCTCATTTGCCAAGTCATCAGATCCACCCACCCGGATCCCCTGGTGACTGTAAAGTTTATGAATTACTTATTTCTCAAGGTTTTTTTTTTCCTGATACACTGTAGCCATTCTCCTTTTACAGAGTTCTAATCAATTCTCAAAAACATACTGGAGGAGGATAGTGAGCAATAATACCAGAAAATGTTTCACATTTTTTCTTTATTACTTGGAGACTTATTTGAGAACTATCAAGAAATCCTATCAGAGCCTTCTTATAACATGATAGAAGTGTTCACAATCCTATTCAACATAGGAAAAAGAAAAGGTTTAGCCAGTTGCAGAATACTACTCAGTAGATACCAGATACAGCTGAGATGCATGACAACAACACACTTCTAACTTCCTGAGCTGTCAAACTCCAAACTTCAATTAAAGACTGACATCACTAATGTGAAGCATCATACCCACTTCACTGGCTGTAGCACCACTGGTGGCAAAGACTTCAGTCTTTGCTAGACTGAATATGCTAGAATATACTCTGCCCCAGCTTATATGAGGGCTAAGGGAAGAGTAGACATTTGAGAATGAAAGGGATTAGAGGACCTATGAACCCAATGGTTTATGTAGCATTAAAGATACAGCAAAGATTTTTTGATAAGATTTGTTTATATGGTCCAAAAACAGACCACCTGATAACTGTTCACAAGCAATATGTTCCTGTTTTTCTTGGTAACAATGTAGAGGTTATACAAATGAACATCAGATTTATATAGAAAATGGTTTTAATAAAAACAAAGCCCAAATGTAAGACTAATACCAGCATATGCAAATCCCACATAGGCTGCATGTTCTTATCAGGTATGATCCCAAAGACAAACAAGTTTTGGTGAGCCTTATAAAAACAAATCTCAATGTCATTATCAGCTCCCTAAACACTCTAAAGTAAATGATGATAATAAAAAAAAATTTAAGTACAAAAATAGTTTTCTAATAAAGACTTTCTCTGTACTGGACCTCCAGAAAGTATCATAAAACATCCAAACATCTGCCTTGTAACAACTGTTTTGTTTTTGTTAGTTTTTTCTTCAGGAGACATCAGAATCACAAAGTCCTTGTTTTATGGCCACAGTTCTATACTTTTAACTTCATAAGTCCTAAGATAATTTTAAATGCCATTTACAAGATTCCCTCAGTTCTCAACATTAACTGTAGAAAAGGGTTTTACAGAGGTTAAAAAAAAAAAAAACTACCATTTTGGCCATTTTTTTCTTCAAAGTGACTGCTTATATTTACACTTGAAGATGGAAGATGTATGCACCATGGCCTTCACAAATAGTGGCAGAATGCCAAGAGCCAGAGCGGCCATAGTACTGGGTGCTCAGAACGTCACAGGAATACAATAGTGCAAGTCCTTATACTTCTGGAGCTTATCACTCCATGTAACGCTCCACCTGACTTATTCATCCATCACACTCATTAAACAGTATTCAATGAGCACCCCTAGGTCAACCAATACTTTTGTGAAGAATCTTTCGTCTAAATAAGATCCTTCTTGTTTTCTTGCATCCCTACTGCAGAGTTTATCCAGGACCTATGGGAAATTCATTTCTAAATATTAATCCTGGTGTGCTTACCAGACCTCCTCAATGAAGCTGGTCAAATTACTTGATTTCCTGAAAGATTTAGAAAACAGGAAACAAACAGGAGCTTGAATATATAACTACATTAGAAACTTTCCTAGCTTCAAGAAGAAACAAATGATATTTTTCTTTAATTTACGACACACAAATATAGATATTCACAACACTGTCAACTCCAGGACACAAAATGTTAATTTGAAGGAAATTTCACAAACTAAAATAACACATTTCTGAGTCTGATATTGCTCTTTAGATTAAAGCAAGTCAAGTGTTACAGCCACCAGCTTTCCACACCCTTGAAAATTACAACTAATTCCTTCCACCTAAGAAATTCTCTTCAGTCCTAAACACTGTGTGTTCAAATGGAATATTCACATTTATGATTTTAACTGGCATCACACTTTCTAACATTTTTCATATAACTATTAAATGGACATTAATGATTTAAATCAGGCCAGTTCCACTTCCTCACCTCAAAACTTAATTTCTTGTACACTACTTTCATTTCACCTTTGAAAAAATAAATCTCAGTTCACAATGTTTAAAAACCTCTCTTCTTAATGCCAGGCATGATCTCTGTGAGATCCAGGCCAGTCTCATCTACATAGTGAGTTCCAGGAGGGCTGGAACTAGGGAGACGCTGAAGAAGAAAAGAAAGAAGAAAGAAGAAAGAAAGGAAGGAAGGAAGGAAGGAAGGAAGGAAGGAAGGAAGGAGAAAGAAAGAAAGAAAGAGGGAGGGAGGGAAAGTGAGGGAGAGGGAGGGAGAGAAAGAGAGAAAGAAAGAAGAAAGAAAGAAAGAAAGAAAGAAAGAAAGAAAGAAAGAAAGAAGAAAAGAAAAGAAAGAAAACAGAGACCTTTTGATTACTTAAGAAATCCATAACCTAGCAGAATATAAATCAATACAGGTTGTTACATATTCCATAATGCTCCAACTAGGGATTGGGTCTATCACAGTCACAAAAAAAATGTCCACATTCAGTCTCCAATTCCTACTTAAGACTCATTTTAAAAAATATTGGTGCCAAAATGTGATAAGAATAGAACACACTCGGTGTTCCAACATTCAATAGTGCATACAACAGGGAAGACAGGAGTGAACGGAAAGTTCTTAGTTCATGAACAGTACTCCCAAAACACACGTCAGCAAAACAAAGCTAACTACATATGTTAAACCCTTAACTGACTTTGCATCAGACTAAGAACACCTAGTTTTCTTCAGCAAAACAATGGAATGGCAGTGATGCCCTCTGGAAATGGACATGTATAGCTAACGGCATTCTTCCAATAACAACATATATCCACATCCGGAGTTTTGGTTTTGCCTTTGAGTCACTGATTCTTGAAATCATGCAATTTATTATTTCATAAAACAATGAAATAAGAATGAAAAATTATTACTTAAAACTTAAATCAAGCGCTTTGCAAATAGTGAGTGAAAAGGAGCAGGTAAATTAACATCTGCCCAATTAACTACGGAAAAAAGAATTTGCAACCAGAAGAAACAATTTCACCCTTAATTCTTCCTTTTTAATTTTCAACTAACTAGAACTACGCTAAGTAGTGGAGTCATAGAGAATTCAGAACAGTGTGGTCACCTCATCTTCCATCTGCCTCCTTCCCAGGCTGCCAGCCTGCTTTTCCCAGTACATCGCCTAGAAAGTGATATAACTGACCCACAAATCACCTTTGAGGTCTAAATTGAAGCTGTTTTCTCTGGCTTAATGTCATGCTAAAAATAGCAATTTGGTTTAAAACTCACCTTCCTGTGTGATTTCAGACACAAATTAGCCCCCCAGCCTACATCTTAAAAAGCTGAACTTGAGGCTGTTCCCCAACCCCTGACATTTCATTTAATCCTCACCACAACTTTGCAAGGGAAGTCTTTGTAACACTTTATGATAGGGAAACTGAGACCCATGAAAGTTCAGGGAATCAACTCAGCCTAAATAAATACGATAGTTCTTGGCCCCATGGTAATTCTTGTTGCTTTTTTTGCTGTTAATTTTGTTGTTGTTAGCACGAGTTTCACACTGACATTTTCACCTATTATACTTTGTTCTTATTCAACCCCCTTTGAGTTCTTGAACACACAAACTTGAGGAACTAAAAATCTAATTGGTATCCCATATTGTACACAATATTACTCAAATGGTCTACATATTTGGGAGTATATTTAAAACCCTAGGCTGAATCTAAAGAATTTATTTCATCTTCAACTTCCTGTGTCTTCTTTCTTTAAAGATATGCCAATAGAGTCTGATTTCTGTCCCCAAATGTCCTTTAGTATTGGTCATCCACTGAGCCCACCAGGAGTCCCATCCCAGTAAGGCACTGTCTTTCCCCCCATCATCAATTGCCAAAAGTTCCTTAAGTTGGTTTGGGATCTCTTACCCACTTCCCCACATCTAGGATTTTGTCTGGTTTAAACTTGCATAGGACTTGTTCAAGCTACTACCATTGCTGTAAGTTCATGTGAGTAACTGACCAGTTATCTGGAAGACTCTGTTTCCTTGTGATCATTCACAAGCTTCTGCTCTTACAATCTTTCTGCCTCCTTTTTCTGCAATGATCCCTGAACCTTGGGAGCCGTATGTTTGAAATAGGCGTCCTAGTCAGGCATAAGCACTCGGCGGCCTCTTGTTCTCTGCACATTGGCCAATTGTGGTTTCTATATTAATCACCAAACTGCTGCAAAAGGAAACTTCTCTGGTGAGAGGTGACAGTTACATTCATGCAGTATGTAGATGTTGCACTGAAGATGTGTCACTTGGTAAGCATCTCACAGACACATATTCTTTGTGTGTGACCAGTTCTGGAACTCTATAATAGTCTCCATTTGTTGCAAAAAGAAGCTTTTTTATTGAGGAGTGAAAGGTACCCTTGTCTTGTAAATATAACAATGATTACGTAGAATAAAGTAAGAAATTACAATGGTCTAGGGACGTAGCAAAAGTAGGTTTTTCTCTAGGATCTATGACAACTCCAGCCATGTATATTTGGCTGTGTTTACAATACCACACATGAGTTCCCTCCCATTCAGCAGGACTTAAATCCAATTAGACAGCTGTTAATTATCCCCAAGAAAAAAGTGCCACCAGCTATAGTTTTCTGGCCAGTCATTGCTATTTATTAGGCTTTACAGCTGGGTAGGATCACTGATTGGTTTTTCTCCCTTGGCAGCTTCTATAGTATGCTCTGATACCATGAGAGCTAGTCTTTAGGGAGGAGGCTTCTGGGTCAGTTCCAACTTGATTGTTCCAAGCCCTGTGTCCAAAGTGTAGCCTGTCTTCAGCAGCAACAGGGTCTTACTTTCAAATTTTGGGAGGCGTCAAGGGTTGTATCAATAACCTGTGTTATTTGGGGAATCTCTTGGACTACCCTAACCAACAACTCCAAGGGAGGTTTCTCCTGCCTGGCAGTGTATTTTTTGTTACATAGCCCTCAGCTATACACATGTACTCATCTGTGAAGTTTTCAGTAGAACTTTGAACTAATACATTTCCCTCTGTTTTTCCATACCATCTAAGCATTATTTATCTCTCCTCTCACTTCCCCTGTATAAGCCTTCCTACTCCATCCCCAGTTAAAGCATCCCTTTTCCCTCTTTCTACTCTAATAATACCTGTCTCTACTATCCTCATCTCTCAAGTTCCTTCTTCCTCTTTATCCCCATGGTTCCTTTCCATTTTCTGGCTCTGGCAGTTCCATCAGAATATAGACTTGCATTTAGGGATTTGGAGCTAAGATTCACAAATAAGATATATCACTTGTTTTTCTGAGTCTCTGTTATTTTACTTAGTAAAACAGTTTCCAGTTCCATCTATTCACCTACAAACTTCATGATTTTGTTTTTCTTTACCACTAAGGAGAACTCCATTGTAGAAAAGTACCACATTTTCATTATCCATTCAGCCATCAGTTGAGGGACATTTAGGTTGTTTCCATTTCTTAGCTATTGTGAAAAAAGCAGCAACAAACATGAATGTTGAAGTATCTCTGTAGTAGGGATGAGACCACTGTGTATATGCCAAGGAGTGGTATAACCAGATCATGTGGTAGCTTCTTTTTAGCTCTCTCTCTCTCTCTCTCTCTCTCTCTCTCTCTCTCTCTCTCTCTGTGTGTGTGTGTGTGTGTGTGTGTGTGTGTGTGTGTGTATGAGAATGTATTAAATTAGCTGGAAGGCATTGGGGAGAAGGTGTGGACAGAGGAGGGGATCTAAGTATGTTCAAACTATATTGTATGAAAATTGGAAAAATTCAATTAAAAATAAAAATAAAACAAAACAAAAATATGCCACAGGCCAGATGATGGTACAAGCCTTTAATCCCAGCCTTCAGGAATCAGAAGCAGGCAGATCTCTGTGAGATTGAGATCAGCCTGGTCTACATAGTGTTCCAGGTCAGCTGGAGCTATAGAAAGACCATGTTTCAAACAAAATAAATAAATAAAAACAAAAAAATAAAATAAAATCCTTGGCTTCAAACTGAGCTCAAGCCAGCCTGGGATACAGGATACCCAGCCTCAAAAAAACCCTCCAGGGCACCAGCATAAAGCAGTCCTGATGACAAGATATGAGTAAGAAAGGAAGACACTGAAAAGCAGGAAAACAAATATTTGTCTGAGTCCTAGTGCTTCAAACAAAATTAAAGGAGAATCCTATCTTTTCATGTCATGCAATAGATCATTAAAAGAATTTTCAATGATTGAACACTGTGAGAGTTTTCCATGTAACTTCAGAAAGAGTCCAAACAACTGACTTTGTAACAGGGCTTCTTCCTTTTTTTTTCTTCTTTGAGACAGAGCTTCCCAATGTAGCCCTGGCTGGCCTGGAACTCATTATGTAGTCCAGACTAGACTTGAACTCACAGAGATCCACCTTTTTCATTTTTGGTAACAAGATTGTTTTAGGGCCTGTATCTACAAAAAGGAAAAATAAAAGAAATGATACCAAAGTTTTTACCATACAGTAATCAATAAATGCGGTAATGAGAAGCACCCATACGGATGTAAGAAATATTTAGAGATACATTTTTATTTTATTTTTATTAGTCATTTAATAGAATCTGGAATGTAAACATGTTACTTTGATCAGTTCTATTCTACTAAAATAGAAATGTTCAAACAGTTACGTCCATACCAAGTAATCCTTGTAAGTACAGAACATTTTAAATTTTTGTTTTCAATTATACTTTTGTGTGTTGTGAACACGCACATACAAGCGTGCATGTATTTGTGTGTGTGTGTGTGTGTGTGTGTGTGTGTGTGTGTGTGTGTTTAGGGTCATGCATGTACTGTATAAGCCTAAGGACAACTTGAGGGAATCTGTTCTTCCTTCCATATGGTGGGACCAGGAAATGGAACTCAGGTCATCAGGTTTGACTACAAGTGCCCTTATATGCTGAACCATCTCATTGGCTGAAACAGTAAGTTTATACTATTTTCTTATACAAATAGAACATGATTCCATAAAAGAATTTGAAACATAGATATGAATTATATAAAAATAAAAATCTAGGGGCTGGAGAGATTGTGCAATGGTTAAGAGCACTGGCTGAGTGGGCAATATACAACATAAGTGCACTTACATACATGCAGGCAAAACACATAAAAATAAATCAAAAAATTTTTTTAAAGAATAAACATCTGGAAGATATGGAGGAAAGGGTTCAAATAAACAAGGAAATCTTTAAAACTTTTAGATTTTTATGTGCATGAATGTTTTTCTCACATGCATGTGCACCACGCATGTGCATGGTGCTCTAGGAAGACAAAAGAGAGCAAGGGGCACCTAGAACTGGAGTTACAGGTGGTTGTGAGCCAGGGTGGGTGTTGGGAACTGAACCTGGGTCCACTGCAAGGGCAGAAAGTGCTCTTAGCTGCTCAGCTATCTCTCCAACCCTAGGGAAACTTTTTTTCCAATATGTACTTTTTACTGAGGTTTGTATATTTCATAGACCTTAAACATCTTTAGAACCCCCCCCCATCTGTACCCTTCCATAAGTCCACCCACCAGATTTCATGTATTCTGTCATGTATGTTAAGGCCTATTGAGTCAAGTTTATGTAACAAGATGTTCCTCAATGTGATTCATCCACTGGAACCTGTTCAGTCTATCTAGTGTCACTCCCTTAAGAAGGACCAACTCTCTCTCTCACCCAGCAGTAATCAGCTGCCAACCCAGCTAAGGTTGGGGCCTCCTGTCCATTTCCCCAGTTTTACACTAGGTTTTTGTCTGAGTTTGCATGGGTCTTGTGCATGCTAGCACCATTGCTGTAAGTTCATTTGAGCAAGTTCCCAGAAGCCTAGAAGACTGTTTCCTTGTGGTCATCCACCATCCCTGGTTCTTACAGTCTGCCTCCTCTTCCACAATGGTTCCTGAGCCCTGGGTAGGTAAGGTTTAGTACATGAGTCCTATCCAGGGACTCACACTGTACAGTCTCTTGTTCTCTTTGGTCAGTTGTGGCCTTCTGTGTTCATCGTCCTTTGTTTCATGAGGAAATTGAGAGATACATTATTATTCTCTCTACCCCTGCTCCACTATGTTCCATGAGCCTTAGGTGTAGAGGTTGCATTGTAGATGTATCACTTAGGGCTGGGCATCTCACAGATACTTATTCTCTGTGTGTAACCAGTTGTGGAATTCTGTAATACTCCCCAACTTTTTCAAAAAAAAAAAAAAAAAAAAAGCTTTTTTAATGAGTGGAGACAGGTATACTTATCTGTAAATACAAGGATCCATATTTAGCATACAATAAGATATTACATTTGTCTAGGGATGTGACAGACATAGGGTTTTCTCTAGGATCCATGATCTCTCTACCACATGTATGTGGCTATGTTTACAGTACCATACATGAGTTCCCTCCCATTGAGAGGGCTTTAAATCCAATTAGAAAGCTGTTGATTACCAAGATAAAAGTACCTCTACGACATTGCTATAGTTTGCTGTGCTAGTCATTGTTCTGATTATTAGGCTTTAATGTTGGGGTTGGACTACCGATTGATGTTCTCCCTTAGCAGCTTGCATAGTATCCTCTAAAACTATGAGAGCTAGTCTTCAAGGAGGAGGCTTCCAGGTCAGTTCCAGCTCAATTACTCCAATTTCTGTGTCAAAAGGATGTCCTATCTTCAAAAATAGGGTCTCACCTTCAAGTTCTGGGAGGCAATAGAGTGCTGTGGCAATGGCCTGTGTTATTCTGGGAGTCTCTAGAACCACTCTGACCAACAACTGGAAGGGAAGTTTCTACTGTTCTGGTACTGTGTTTCTTGTTATATAGCCTTCAGCTACACACATGAACTCATATACAGATATTTTATGTATATTTTTCAGTAGGCTTTTGAACTAATGCATTTCCTTCTGATTTGCAAAAAACAGAATTTAATTTCTAATTCAAGAGCTGGCCTTTTTAACCAAATGGTGGCTGATGTAAAAACGCTAAATTGTTATCAGTTATACTTAAGTGTATGTTTAGCAATATCTATTTTTAAATGGAAACTTTTACAATATGCTCAATTTTTTCATTTTTATATTTTTATTTGTTCTTTGAAAATTTCATGCATGGGTACAATGTATTTTAATTATATCCACTGCCAAACTCTCTCCAGATACCCCACAACACTTCCTTAATTTCCTGTCCTCCTCTTTGTTTTCAAAATTATATCTTGAAACATATAGCCTAAACCTAAGAGGGACATCTCTAGCACCACAAGATTTGAAGGCTACACAGGTAAAACAGTTTGTCAGCCTCCACTGACTATCTCCTTGAAGAAGGCTTCTACTTACTTTTCCAGCCCTTATATGCAAATAGCTCCTAAGTTTGTAATGCAATTGGAATCATAGGGAACATCATTTCCTCTACTGCCCTAGCAATACACATTCCCAACTCCTAGTTCTGTTTTACACCACCAAGACAATTCCCATCCACACCCTCCAATTCCACTTTTCTCCCTCTATGAACAAGCTATAGGTCACCAGGTTATACTGTCCCCACATGTCACTATTTGCCCATGAGGACCAGCTTGGAGTCAGGTTCTGCTACCTGCCAATATGGTAAAAGAACAAAATAACACAATTGGGTGAAGTGTATAAACTAGATCTCAAGGGTTCCAAATTCAAAATCCAGTCCTGCATTTTCCCAATTTAAGCAACTTATATCATCTGTGGTCCAATTTCCTCCCATCTATAAAGTCAGCATTATAATCCACAGTGGCTAACTGAGATTTGACAAAAATGGGATAAGCTGATTCTCTTAAAACCCTTAAAGAACTGCTTAACATGTGGTGTTTCTACAGCAGCAACAGCACTACTACAGTTACTGCAGCTACTGTGATTACACCCTGCTCCAGATTTTCATTCTGTATGCTCAACTGCACACATTTATAAAGAGATCCTTCACCTCACAGATGTCAAGATAGTATTAGTTGGAAAGAACCAACAAGAATATCTGGGTATCACATCTGTCCCTGCCTAGAGGGGAAAAAAAATCTATCGAAAGTACAGGAGAGTTCATTTGAAACGCTCAGAAAAATCAAATGATATTAACAAAAAGACATGTGTGCAAGAGTATTTTAACTAGCAAGTAATCACACCCTCAGCTTTTCTGACTCTTCAGCCTTTGTAGTTCAAAGATAGGCAGGAAGAAAGGGAGGGAGGGAAAGAAGGGGAGGGAAGGATGGACCTGTAACAAGAAACACAAAGGGAGAAGAGAGCATTCCAGAGTCATTCTTTGTTTCCCCAGGCTTCTTTCCATTCCTTATCTAGACTCAAGAGACAATGCATAGGAAATAATTGGAAAAAGGAATTGCTTGTATTGGTGACCAAGGAGAACACCAGAAACTGGATGGGTCACACTTTTTATTTTTTAATATTTTATTATTTTTATTTTGTGTGTATGAGCGTACTGCCTGCATGTATGTGAGTGAACCCATGCCATGCAATGCCGCAGAGGTCAGAAAAGGGTGTCAGATTCCCCTGGAACAGGGGTTAAGGATGGTTCATAGCTGCCATGTGGGTGCTGGGAATCGAACCCGGGTCCTCTGCAAGAGCAGTCAGTGCTCTTAACCGCTGAGCAATCTCTCCAGCCCCCCCCTCCACTTTTTAAAATAAAGAGATTGATATGGACATAGCTGCTTGCTCCCCTCCAGACATTCAGTTACGGAAAGCCACCAAAGAGAGGCTCACAGTAGCAGCCCTAGAAAGGGTGAGCAGGCACGGCCTAGAAAGGGTGAGCAGGCACGAATATGACCACCAACGTTCCATTTCAGTGACTATAACAATGTTCTCAGCCATCTCAAAATAATCAGACCTTTGGGGAAAAAGGTTTTAATATGATTTATTTTTAATTATTTATGTATGTGGTTGGGAAAGGGATTGCATCTGAGTGCAGGCACCCACAGAAGCTAGAAGAGAAGAGGGCATGGGATCCCCTGGAACTAAAATTACAAATGCCTGTGAGCCATCATGTGGGTACTGGGAACTTAACTTGGGTCCTCTTGCAGAGAACCTATCAGCCATATGTATAGTGCCCAAGAAAGAAAGTTTTTTAAACAAATGAACTGGTGTAGTAAATATGATCCTATACCTACCCTTGAGGAAGGACCCTTTCATCTCCAAAAGTAATATGACTTTTTGTTGCAGTAAGTCTAAACCTCACTTGCACCTAAATATAAACAAGTGTCACATCCTAAGAGCAGGCTGTTACCATGCCACAGCACCCAAGCACAAGATATGCTAGGATCACCAGGATGTTTGTAAGTAATACAGTATCCTGGATCTCCAGAGAGTCTGGCTCAGCCAGGGGTAGATACCAAAAACTGCTTTCTTTTTAAACAAATTCCCAAGGAATTTTTGAGTATAGTGTAGTTTTACAACTTCCTGAAAGACATCCCTGGAATATCACTTGGTAAGTCCAAATAACACTCACTTTACCAACTCTGAGAAATTTTTGTTGGCAGGCTCTATCTCCACATGGCTGGAATCATGACTGTAAACTGCTTTGGATTTGAAACCTGGAAACAAGTGAAAGAACATCTTTCTCAGTTTGCACTCTCTGCTGAGGGGTCCCCAGTTAGCTGACTTGGAGAAAGTGAATATCACTCTCCTTGTTAGCAATCTTTCCCACCAAAAGGTTGAAGGCAAGGGTGGTTCAACCCCATTTTCATCCACCCTACAGCCAAAGGGTGGGTAGCAGACGAAGAGGCCAGGAGGGCATGATAGGGCCCCTAGAGCTGAATTCTTCCTAGGGTAGTTTATTGTATTTACTATAAATAATTTTATGAGGTCTGGGCCTGGTGGCACACACATTTTATGCCAATTGGGGAAGGCAGATCTCTGTGAGTTCAAGGACAGCCTGTTCTACATAGCAAGTTCCAGGCCACTGAAGGCTACACAGTAAGACCCTGTCTCAAAAGAAAAAAAAAAGTACAAATGCACAGTTCTTATAACTTTATGATACCATTTCTTAATACTGATATTAATACATGGGGTTTTGGGGGTGGGGGATTGTTTTGGTTTTTTCTTTTTTTTTGGTCTTTTTGAGACAGGGTCTCCCAGTATCCCCAGCTGTCCTGGAACTTGCTATGTAGACCAGGCTGGCCTTGAACTCACACAGATCCACCAGCCTCTGTCTCCTAAGTGCTGGGATTAAAGGTGTGCATCACCACACCTGGCTAATACATATATTGTTGGATATTTGTGTTCCTTTAAAAAAAAAATCAAGAGAGTAAAGGATACTTCTTTAGAAAAATACTTCATTGACAAGATGGGTCATATTTAATGTCTGTTACTAAAAGACAATATAAAATCAACGAAGTTCAGGCTAATTCCAAGATGTTTTTATGAAAAGGTACCTAAGAAAAGGTTTCCACTTGGAGCATAGGTAAGGAAAGCACTCTAATAAGTTAAAACACCCCTTTGCTATCTTTGGTGAGGGGACAGTGCACCTGGATTTACCCAAACCTCCCACCCCAAATACATTGCTGAGTTTATTGGATGAGCATATGTTCCAAAGCTCAATGTCTTTTATAGGGGTAAGCAAATTGGCATGATGGCAGACCTTACTATCGTGGAGCCTTTGACCAACTCACTGTGTCCTTCTGAAAGACATCACACTGCATCCTTCAATCTAAGTACAACATTCACTTGTTACATAAGATAGATACTTCATGCTATCAGTGTTGAGTATCATTGTCACTGTCTGGGAAGTATAAAATGCATATATGTGACAGTCATGTATGAATATTTAATATGTACAACAAAGTTTGGGTAAACAGAAAAACTGACTTTTTGCCAAATACAAACATTTATAGCTTATGGGCTGGAGAGATGGCTCAGCAGTTAAGAGCATTGACTGCTCTTGCAGAAGACCCAGGTTTGAATCCCAGCACCCACATGGCAGCTAACAACCTTCCCTAATGCCAGTTTCAAGGGATCCAACACCCTCTTCAGACCTCCACAGTAATTACATGAGATGGGTGCACTTACATACATGCAGACATTACACTCAACCACATAAAAAATAAAATATTTTTTTAGCCAGGCACAGGTGCACACACCTTTAATTCCAGCACTTGGGAGGCAGAGGCAGGCAGATCTCTCTGAGTTCAAGGCCAGCCTGGTCTACATAGCGAGTTCTGGGTCAGCTGGAGCTACAGGGAGACCCTGTCTCAAAAAAGACAAATAAATAAATATTTTAAAAAATAAATATTTTTTAAATTTTTATAACAAAAAGAATACCAAGGACAGTAACTGGGTCTATTAACCCAACTAGTTTTTATGTCAGACAAAGCAAAGTAACTCCCTGTGCCCTCAGGTTCATCAGCTATAAAATGAGTGAGAGTTGGATAATAAGATTCTTAAGAGCTAACTCTGGGATTCTGTATTCTTCAAGCGGTCTCAACTCAAGTCTTGCTTTCTAAATCAACAAGATGAAACATACCGCAAGGTTTAGGGAGAAATTCATTATTATCTATTTATCCCTGCTGTGTGTTGAAGAATTTATAGGCCTGGGAGATAGCAAAACAATAACTATCATGTACAAGCTGAAGTGAGGAAAAAAATTCAGGAATAACATCTGGATATCCAGGCACCAGATCTTCAGAATACAGTGAGGAGAAGGTATGTAGTCATTGGAGGAGGGGGACACAACTGCTATTTTGGAAGACTTTCCATATGAAAATTATCAAAGGAAAGAAGTTATATTTATACATACTCAGTATGCATGATTTATACCAACGATGCTTTCATTTATTCAATACATATTTACTGAGCACCCACTGTAAGCCAAGAACTTGGAAAAGAAAAAAAAAGACAAGCAGTTCCTACATTTTGAAGGCAGATAAACAGAAGAGGAACCAGGTAAACTAAAACTAATTACCACAAATGTGATGGCTGCTGCACAAAGGAAATATATACAAGGTGATCCCAGAAAACTTATTAGTGCAAGGAGCTGGAACTGGAAAGTCCTAAAGACTTTCCTCAGTGAATAGTATTCTATCTGAGTTTGTAAGGACTGTGAGATGAGAGTGCTGCATGCTCTCAGGAAGGAGTAGTCAACGCCTTTGATCTTGTGATGGTTAATCTTGAGGATCCACTTGACAGGGACTTAGACTCACCTTTGGGTATGTGTATGAGGGAGTTTCCAGAAAGGTTTAACTAAGCGGGGAAGTCCCACCTTGTATGTGGAAGGCACCAACTTATGGGCTAGGGTGTCAGATGAATACAAAGGGAGAAAGCAAGTAGAACATGAACATTCATCTCCTCTAATGTGATGGGCTCCTGCTGCCATGCCTTCCTGATAATGATGGACTGGATGCCCTTCCATCATTTGCTCCTGTAAGACATGTTGTCACAGCTACCAAATTTTTCATCTGGAAACAGAAACACTTTAAATAATTTGTTTGATTTGTCAAATTTTATAACTGAAAGCCAGGCATGGTGGCACATACCTATAATTCCATCATTCCTCATAGACGCAAGAGGATCAGAAGTTCAGCATCAGCTACATAGCAAGTTTGATGTCAGCCTGGGTTACATGAAACCTGTCTCAAAAAGGGGGAGAGGAGGAGGGGAAAAACAAAACAAAAGAAAATTATTACTGAAAAATGGGGGCACAGAAGCCATGCATTCAGTTTATGTAAGGAGAGAGGTAGAATTAAGAAAATTCACACTACAAGAGAAATACAAAATACATTTAAGAAGGAAATTGCTGGCACACTTAATATTCTTTTTCCTCATAAAAACAGCAATCAAAAAACTCATTCTTAATTCTGAAAACTATCCCTAAAATAATTAATCTCAAAAATAAATCAGTGTAATTAAAACTTTTCTACGAGAAAATTCCAGTCTTTTCCAGAGACCACCTGGGCAGACTCATTCTTGTATGCTAATGATAGCTGGTTTTAATCAACATCTTTGTAAAAAAGAAAAAAAAAAAGGAAAAAAAAATCACTGCATTCTAGTTGACAATTTGTGTTCCAAGTTTCCCTTCCAAAGTTGTCTTTAAAGTCCAAGGCAAATAAAAACCACCACCCATAGTTGCTTACAAAACTGACAAAGGATCCTTGACGCCAAGAGACCTAGTTGGCATCAGTGATCCAAGTACTTTATGAAAATCTCCACATGACTGAATTTTTAAGTATAAAACTTTAGTTTACATTCACAAATCTGTTTGATCTCTGCAGTTGCAAAACCATATGGGACACAGAAAAACAAATTATCTCTGCTTATGAAATAAGAACCTTCTGTAGGCTTCAGCACAGACCAACAACTACGACTGTCCTGCTTGCTGCATATCACTATAATTATCTTTCTCTGATCTTTTTTGAAGAATGTGAAATTTTGGTTTGGGTTTGTTTTTGTGTTGGGGGTGGGTTAGAGACAAGCAGTGCAGACAATCTCAGTTGGCAGATGAGAGAATTCTAAGCACAACCTCGGACACAAGAATTTCAATAGTCTATGAATATTTTATGTGGAATATTTTTCTTATTTTACTTAATGAAATTTACTGCTGAGAAGATAGATATACAAAGCCATGCATGTCGATATTTACAATGTAGCAAGGAGTAAAGTTTGTAAGAAGATATGTGTTCTCATACTAAAAGGCTCTACAGCTTGGGGGGGGCGGTAGTTTCTTAATATGTGAAATATTTCCTGTCACAGGCCAGGTGTGGTGGCACATGCCTTTAGTCCTAGCACTTGTGAGGCAGAGGCAGGTGGATCTCTGTCAGTTCAAGACCAGCCTGCGTTACACGTTACACAGTCAGTTCAGGTCAGCTGGGACTACAGAGAGACCCTGTCTCAAAAGAACAACAACCAAAAAAAAAAACAACAAAAATATGGCCTGGCAATAGAAAGTAAATTGTTTAAAATGTGGATGAATTTAGCCATCCCTGCTTTCCCAAATAACTAACCCACTAATGCCACACACATGTAAAAAGTTCTTAGGTAATTTGCACTTTCAAAATCAAAAGACTAGCCTATCTCTCAAGTAATATGCAATGGGGTATAAATTTTTCTTTGTAAAACTAAAAGGATTTTAGAAAATATTTCAAAAATATACAATCTTTCAAAGGAATCTCTTAGGACTGGCAAAGATGATCTATTCCTCAGAAATTTTGGATAAACAGAAGTGCTGCAGAAGCACAACAAAGAAACTGTAAACGCTAGTGATGTGTAAAGAAGGAAAGCTAAAACATCCTTTTAAATTTTGTATTTAGCATGTGTGTGCATGAAAGCATGCCATCATTCTCTCCTCTCCCATGGGTCCCTCTAGGGATCAAACTCAGGATGTCAGGCAAGTGCTTTTGCCCTCTGGACCATTTCACCAGCCTAGAATTAAACTTTTTTTAATGATCAAAGTAGTCATTCTCATTCTCTCTCTCACATATACATATATATATATATATATATATATGCACATATATAAATAAATTGTTACTTTTTTTTTGACACGGGGTCTCCTCGTGGCCTCAGCTGCTCTGGAGCTGCCTATGAAGACCAGGCTGGCATCCATCTCAGAGATCCACTTCCTCTGCCTCCCAAGTGCTGGGATTAAAGGCATGAGTCACCACACCTGGCTCAAAGGATCCCTCCTTTACTATATACTACTGTTATATATTGAGAGTATCTTAGTGGTTGATTGGGAAAAGAAAAGTTTTCATTCAGATTTTTTAAGACAATATTCTTTTTTCTTTGTGTGTTTTGTTTTGAGACAGGGTCTTCCAGCTGGCCTGGACCTCACTATGTGGGGCCTAGATTTCACAGACTTCCACCTGCCTCTGCCTTCTGAGTGCTTCGATTAAAGGCATGAGCCACTACACCTGGTTTAAGACAATATTCTTAAGAATAGTGGCCTCAGGGGGCTGAACACATGGTTCAGTGGTTAAGAGCAATGACGGCTCTTGTAGAGGACCCCGGTTCAATTCCCAGCACCCACGTGGTGGCTAACAACCATCCATAACTCCAGTTCCAGGGCATCCAACACCCTCTTCTGACCTTTGAGGGCACTGCATGACACGGGGTGCACTTACACACATGCAGGCTCATGCACATAAAATTTTAAAATATACATTTTTTTAAAAAAGAATAAGTTTGGCCTTTAATCCCAGCATTTGGGAGGTGGAGGCAGAGGCAAGGCAGATCTCTGTGAGTTCAAGGCCAGCCTGGTTTACATAGTGAGTTCCAGGACAGCTGGGGATACAGGGAGACCATGTCTCAAAAGAAAAAAAAAAAAAAAGAATAATTTTGGGGCTGGAGAGATGGCTCGGCGGTTAAGAGCAATGATTTCTCTTGCAGAGCACCCGGGTTTGATTTCCAGCACCCACATGGTGGCTACAAATCATCCTCAAATCCAGTTCCAGGGGAATCTGAAGCCCTCTTCTGACCTCCATGGCATTGCACAACATGAGTGCATTCACATACATGCAGGCAATACACTCATACACATAAAACAAACAAAAAAATGTTAAAAAAAAAAAAAAGAGTAAGTGCTTCCCTAAAGCTTTATGTGATGGAACAGGTAATATGGTAGGTTCTTCTCTGAAGAAATGGTTTAAAGTCACAACTAATAAGAAGCACAGGATTGCAAAAGGATTGAGTCACCGAAGTGTTCTGTGCTTACTGAACTTACACTGTGCCTGAACCAGGACCTTCCAGCATTCCACACCTACCCAGTCGCAGCTCAGAGCCCAGTTAGCATGGAGCAGGTATCCCAGAAGCCAAAGCTGAGCAGCCCAGTCACTGCTCAGAGCCAGCACAGACTGGGGAAAACTTCCGGGAGCAAACCAGGCGGATCTTAAGAAAGAAATTTTATCCCTTCAGCTGTGATCACCTTCTAGCTTAAATCCCTTTAAAACATACAGATTACAAAAGTGCAGTCCTGGGGAAACCAGTTGCATATCACTAAGGAATAGTAGTAATGGGTTTGCCTGGAATCCAACCTGATAATTTCTAACATCCTTATACTTTTTTCACAGATCACTTGCTATGCCCTGGCAAACTATAATGGAGAACACCTTTTAGTCACTCATTATCTAATTGTCCATAAGCCAAGATCCCTACTGAAGAAGGGCTGGAATTATATATTTGGCAAATAATAATGAAGACAGACTTTTCCTTTTCTTTTCTTTTAGTTGGCAGGCTTTCCAGATAAAGCAACCTAAATACATTTCTGAATTCTTTAGGTTTTCAACAAAGGTCTACAGGGACATCAGAAATAAAAATCTTTAGGTGCTAAGAGGAACCGTATATGGAACCCAAATGATATTTTTTTTTTTTTTTTTTTGAGAAAGGGTCTCATTACATTGCCTTGGTTGGCTGGTGGGACTTGCTATGTAGACCAGGATGGCCTTGAACTCACCAAGATTCACCTGCCTCTGCCTCCTAAGTGCTGGGATTAAAGATGTGTGCCACACCACCTGGCTTTTTTTAAAATTGGGGGCTGGGGGAGGCATGTGTATGTGAGTGCAAGTAGGCATTCCTTCTTCCTGGAGTTTGTGCCTTTGTGCCCAGCCAAGTGATTTGGGGTTTTGCTAGGTTTTGTTTTTGCTTTGTCCCTTTCCCTCCTTTTTCTCACAGTGAAGGCCTCCTCTAATTTCTTGGCTACAGAGAGAACAAAAGATTGTCAGGCCTATAGATTTCTGTTCTTGACCTTCTTTATGTGGTAAAGATGTTGGCACACAATACCTCCACATGAAAACCAAAAAATGTCAGCTACAGGAATGACAAAAAGGAACCCATCAAGAGCAGAAAAAGAATCACCCTGAAGTTCTTATTACCCAAGCTGGGATATAACAAAGCAGTTTTAAATGAATGAATGGATGGATGGATGGATGGATGGATGGATGGATGGATGGATGGATGAATGAACGAACGAACGAATGAATTAATGAACAAACATATGCACTGGAATAGATTAGCCAGCAAAATGTATACCACAGCATTTTTACAGCAGCATGATGGAATTTCATGTTTTGAAAAATGAGACACTGACTGAGATGCATTTAGCCAAATATTCTGATCTGTCATCATTCCAAATATATGGGACCATCTTTCAGCAAACAAATTAGCAGGTAATGTATCAGCTCTGAGCGCACACCCTTCCCTGGAAACTCTATACAGAGTAATCAAATCTGGCAGTTACTGAGTGTAAAATGTTAAACACTACTAACTTCACTTGAGCAAAAGTCTCTTGTTATCAATCAGAAGTAGGGTGTCATAAAAAGCTTTATGCACCGAAATTCTTTCCAGGAAGGAAGAACAAGGAGACAGCAAATAAATCAGCCTCACACTTTTATTCTATCACAGAGAAAAAGAGGGAGAAATCTTGGACAATAAATCACTACAGTGTTTGAGTATGCCTAGGAACAGGTGAGCAAGTCCTAAATTTGAGAAAATTACAAACTGAAAGGGAAAAAAAGCAGCTCTTTCTCCAGCTTGCCACGCAAAATACATACTTCTCCCAATACAGTAAGAGTTGCAAAAGTTAGCTAGTCTCAGGTCCTCCAAAACAATGTCACCCATCTCTGAGATTCTGATTTCAACAACAACCAACTAGTTTCTGAGGGCAAAGAGGAAGCAAAGTTCTTAACTCATTAAAGTCTGCCAATTAGTTCCATAACTGCCACATTAAAAAACTATGGCCATTTATCCACTGAAAGTAGATCAAAAAGTGAACTCTCTTAAACGCCTATTAAATAGTATTTCAAGCATCACTGACCAAGGTCAAATCTGAACCAACATGAAAACTTCTAATTCCTATCACTAATTCCTTGAGCCATCTATTCCTCAAATAGACAACGGGAAGAAAATACTGCACAGGACATGTGACATTTAATATGACAACTTTCTACACAAAATTCAGTTTACATACCCACCATTTACCTACGAAAAGTTAGAGAATTAAAATTATCTGGCAATCTTCAGAAATGTTATCACTGTAGTACCAACACGTAGAGTGAATAAACACAGTACTTAATTCCACATAAATTAGGTAGGGCCTCTATTTACTGCCCAATCATGTATTTTTTCCTGGTTCTGAGTTTTCGCCCCTCAAATGGAAGAACATAAGAAGAGCTTGTTTTCCACACTCATTTTCAATTGGAAAAATTATCTTCATAGTTTGCCATTGGTCAGTCTGCACAATGATCAAGCTCAGGAGCCACCACACTGAGAAATAATTGGGCTCAAGAGCTGGGAAAGATGAGGAGGACACTGTAAGATGCCATGCAACTGTGCCCTCAGTAGGGCACAAATACCACAAAAAAAAAAAAAAAAAAAAAAAAACAAGAAGGAAAGCTTTCAGTGTTCCCCTAGATTAAATAACCCAATAGTTCATTTTATAGGCTTCCTGCTATAAATACCATTCTGACACTCAAAATCCAATACAAGCTATGAGGTACCTTTACACATAATATAGTACTTCAAGTAAAAACCACAGTCCAGTCTGCCTGGCACTCACACCAGGAGTTGTAAAATTTTCCCAGGTTCACTAGAAACAAAGTCTTCAACTATGATACCTATGGTCATATACATTTTGATATTATAAATATCAAGACTGTAATACTGTATATGACAGAGGAGCAAGTATCTCTAAGATTCCTCATGGCAGCTCTGGATGCAAGAAAAAATAATGGGCGTCATTATATGTGTCAGAAGCCCATTATATGTGTCAAATGGGCATAGGCCCATCTAAGATCTGAAGGAGGGAAGGACTACACAGCATCTGATTACATGGCTCCAGGTGATAGATTAAATTACATGACCAATAACTGGTCAACACATGAATACTAAGGTGCAGCAACACATCCATCTTGTTAGGAAAAGAACACCCAAAAAAATGACCAGAGAGAGAGAGAGATTCACTCAGGACTCTAGTAGTCTGCTATGTCCCTGATCAAAGGCAGTCCTGAGAACTATCTTCAAGGTATATCCCAGCAACTGCTAGTTCAAACTATGTTAGAAAATGTGTAAACTTATTTTAGGGGGGGAAAAAGAGCAGTAATTTTAAGATATGACCAAAAGAAGAGAAAATATTATCATGCAAAGGCTAAAGAAATTTTTAACAGTTAGACAGTAAGACACTGTTGGTCTTCTCTCCAAGCATGCAAATTAAACTAAAAGGAGTTGAAGGGACTACAAACTTGGTAGACTTTCTGACAGAAGTCAGCGAACCGATCAACATATAACTCAACTCAGAAATACAAATTCTTCATCTTTTTAAACTTTTTTTTTTGTCTTTTTGAGACAGGGTCTCCCTGTAGCCCCAGCTGTCCTAGAACTCACTATGTAGACCAGGCTAGCCTCGAACTCACAGAGATCCACTTGCCTCTGCCTCCCAAGTGCTGGGATTAAAGGTGTGCGCCACCATGCCCAGCCCTTTTTAAACTTTTTTGAAGGTATTTTTTTGAAGTTTTTTTGCAACTAGGCTGTCCTAGTTGCAATCTCAAGGTTACCAACTGACAGTCACACCATGCAATAACAGATCTAAACATAAAATGACATAGAAAAGTATTCTAGTTCAAACTCCATTTTAGTAAATCTTCAGACTTCATCATTGAACTTAGAATTAAATCAGTTCATCTTTACTAGTCTGCCTTATCTTTGCCAGGACCCAAGAAAGTATAACTTCAAGATTTGACTCAATGTGATCAATAAAATAGCCTTGCCTATATTATCATCATTACCTAGATTTACAGAATGAACCCAAGGACCAAGACACTCTGTTTCCAATAGTAACATTTTTTAGGTAATATTTCTTTTAATTCCTTGAGAATTTCATAAATGTCATTTGATCATGTTTAACCCCCTTATCTCATCTCAGATGTATCCCCATCTTCCTAGCCCCCCCCAAAACTTCATGTCCTTTTTTATTGTTTCTTAAGCCCATCAAGTCTAATTTGTGTTCTTCAAATACTCTTGGGTTTGAGTCCATCCCCCGGAGTGTTGCCAGCCCACCCAAGCTCACACGCTTAAAAAAAAACCTGACTTTCCAACTCCCAGTAGCTATCAATTGCCAACAGCACCTCAGCTAGGGTATGGTTTCATGCCTACCTCTCCCCTCCATGCTAGGATTTTGTCTGGCTTGAGTTGGCACAGGTCTTCTTCATGCTGTCACAAACACTGAGTTCGTATGTGTAATTGCCCTGTTGTGTCCAGAAAACTTTTCTTTTTTGAGCTAGGATTTCACTATGTAACTTTTGCCTCCCAAGTGTTATGCTTAAAGGTATGCACCGCACGTAGTGAAAACGTATCTGTTCTAGCTCGTTTTTCCATTGCTGTGACAAAACACTCTAACCACTACCAACTTGGGGAGGAAAGGGTTTATTATTTGTCTTACATCTCCCAGGTTCATCAGGGAGCCCAAGATAGGAACTCGGGGCAAAAACCTGGAGATAGGAGCTGGAGCACAGGCCATGGAGGAACGCTGCTTACTGGCTTGCTCCCTGGCCCCTGCTCAGCCTGCTTTCTTATGCAACACAGGCCCACCTGCCCAGGGGTGGCACCACTCACAGTGGGCTGGGCCCTCCCACATCACTCATCAATCAAGAAGATACCCCACAGACCAGACCACAGGCAAGTCCTATGGAAGCAATTCCCCAACTGAAGCTCCCTCAACCCAGGTGTGTCAAGTTAACACTAAAGCTATCCAGCACAGTATCTTTTAATGAACAAACTGGCATATATGTTAACCAAGAATTCAGCTAAGAATCAAGAAGACTACACAGACCAAAACATGACTTCTAGTCTGGAAAACAGCTCTTTATCCTGTTGGCAGTGGAGGGACAGAGTTCACAAACATCACTCACCACCCAATTCCCAAACCCCCGCCCAAAAAAAATCCTTCCATTCCCCACCAAGAGGTATTTCAGAAACAAGATGTTGACTTGCAGTCCTGATTCTATGACTGACATTTCCAAAGTAAGAAACTTTAGCTAAGAAGAGTTAGATATAGTAATGAGCAACAAACACTTAAATATATCCTTAAGTAACAGAGGAGGTATGTGATTGAAACTGTAATAAATAACATTTTAAAAGTATATGGCACTGAGGTACTTTCTGGATTAAATGGTAAGATTCTAGGAATTACTTCCAAATTAATTTAGTTGGAAAGAGGACAGAATTGAGGTTTGAAGGCATTGATGACATGGGACTATAAGTTAGCAATTAGTGAAGCTTCAAATGGAAGCAATGGGGGTTACTACAATATCTACTTTTCTGAAATACTTTCATTTCCATGATAATGAGTGAGGGAAAATATGTAACAAAGTGTAAATATTAAATGACTTCTTGGTGGTGGAATTCAAGAAAATTTTATTTTGCTCTGTGAGCATTCCAACAAAAATATATCATTTTATGTTTAGAAAATACATGCAGGCTGGAGATGTAACTCAGATGGTAGAGTGTTTGCCTGGCATGGACAAATTCCTGGGTTTGAGCCACAGCACCAAATACACCAGGTATGTTGGTTGCAGGCCTGTAATCTTAGCAGTTGGGAGATTAAAGCAGGAGGATCAGGAGTTCAAGGTCATCTTTGATTACAAAGGCATTTTGAGGTTAGTCTGAACGGGCTACATGAGACCCTGTCTCAAACGAGCCAAAAGAAAAAAAAAAAAAAAAGGAAATACAGATATTTACCATGATAGTGCTACAAAACATTTCTGGTACATCCTGAATCACCACCACCACCCTCTAACCCAAACTAAGCAAGATCCACACTTCAAACTAGTGTGTCCTGAGACACACACACACACACCACCACCACCACCACCACCACCACCCCAACCCAAACTAAGCAAGATCCACACTTCAAACTGGTGTGTCCTGAGGCTCACACACACACACACACACAGAACCTACATAGTTTCACATGACGATACACCAAGTACAGAATGAAAAGAATCTAACAAAGAGATCCCAACAGAAAGTAAAACAAATAAATTCCTTTACCTGAAAGGAACTATCATCTGTTTAATTTTCCCTTTTAAATTTGATGGAGCCCTTGCTCTGCAGAAATAATTTGTCTGTATTTTCATCTAATCCTCTGGATAGTCCTGACAGGAAATACAAGTATTATCTGTACTTCAGAAATGAAATTGAGGTTCAGAGAGTTTAAACAGAATGAGTGGAGTTGGAGTGTGAATTCCAACCAAGAACTAAGAATCACGTCTTCGGCTTTGGGATGCAGAAAAGAAAAATAGAAAAGCAAGTTCTTACCTGGAAAAGGGAAAAAAATTAATCTACTTCAAAAAAACTCCTGAAGTAAAGCTATCCGTGGGCTTGGATTCCAATCTAACCTTTTGTGAGAGTGTTTACATGCCTTCTGCCCATTTCTAGAATCAAGGAAAATTGATTACAAGTGGAACATACCAACCAAAAAGAATTAAAAGTTCCATAAACATCTGTAAGATCAATGACAACAGCAAACACTTACAGCATTGTTCTACTCACTAACACCCTAAAGGAACTATTATTTTCATTTTACAAAAACTGACTTTTAGACCCACTAAATAGGGTCACTGCTTAAAAACTTGGTTCACTCCTGTTTAAAAATGGTTATATCCTTGACTGGTGAATTGGAGATGTGAAGAAGTAAAGGCAAGAGCAGTTAGCATTACAAGTTCTAGACAGAGAACCAGAAAAAAGGGCAAGTTTCAAATGTTCATATGAGAGTCCATTAGAATTTGCTGATGAGTGTTGCCAAAAGCATACCTCTATTTTTTTTTTTTTGGTCTGCCAAGGCTGGACTTGAGAGTGATGGACTCAGGATTTGTTTTCAGGAACTTTGATAGCTGTCAGAGTGGCTAAAATCAGTGTCACTTCCCCCTCAAAGGCATCTAGATAGGGGAGAAAACACATTTATCCATCATTTTAGAACAATAGTGGGTTGTCTCCCTTAGCTACAGGTGGGCACTACAGTACTGCAGACCAAGATTTGAAATCTTAATCTGAGCAGCACTTTCTGCTTAGAAACAAAATCATCGATGAGAAATAACTGTCTAACATTTTATATGGACATGGACTTAAGCCTAGTATCTGGGAAGCATAATCCCTTGAATTCTTAAAGAAATATACTGTTCACTTTAATTTTTGGTTATACTTTCCTTTTAGGTGTTTAAGACCATTCAGTTGGCCCAAATAAACCTATTTATTTTTACTCTTAAGGTCATTTGAGGATCTGTTCCTCAGGGGTTGAGTTATGCAATTTGGGAGTCTTTTAGATAGACCCACTGAAGGGGTACTCCAATTGCCTCACCCTGCATCCCTGTTCAGCATAGA